>NW_024582570.1:866637-954023 GCF_018398535.1 Haplochromis burtoni
CGCATAACATTTAAGTTAAGTCAATTAGGATCGATATACCTTGTATATCCACAAGGTGGCAGTAATGCAAAAACAGTTGTAATGAAACCGCGCAGAACAAGAAGGTTTCACGGCTTGTGCCTGCTCATGCGCAAGACTTCAAATTTAACTGAAAAAGGCTGTTTTGGCGCCAAGCTGCTGTTTCTTTGAGAGGTAAGACCACTTTTTTCTTTGACTATGTTGTGTAGTATCTATATGTCCAGCATGGTTATATTTTGCGTTTGTCTTACAAGACATGTTATATCGTTTGCGTGCGCTTGTTTTACATTAGTTTTACTGGGTCCTGGACATGCTTATTTTGTGGACTGTGTAAGAAACATTTTTATTGTTTTTTGTTTTATTAAGGGATTAGCTACAGGGGTTCATGGGGTTATTCTTTCAAGGGGTTATTTTTCCATTTGCTTTCTTGGGATTCCTTTTCTGTAATCCGAGAGTCGGAAATATCGAATAGGATAGCAAGGATAGCATAAAGTGACATTTAAAATCCAAAAAGTCAAGGGCGAAAGCCACTGTGACACCATTGTTCTGCTCTATCAGTAATCTGTATTATGTAAAAATGGTCTGTAAATACAGCATGTTTCCTAGCGGAGTTATACATATCAATGTAGTTATAAATTACAGTTTGTGAAAGTACACACTTAATTTTTTAATAAAATTATTCAAGACATATGAGTGGACAGACAATGGAGGTCGACAGACCTGGTGATAATTGCTTCTATAGAAAGTTAGCACTCTCTATATCATCTATGTTCATACAACATAACTTGATTTAGTTAGTCTTAAATATGTCTTGTTAATCTTAAGTAGTTTTTTTTAAATTAGATGAACTAAAGATTTTTTGCTTTAAACTAACATAATTCAATTTCGTGGAACCTGTTGACAAAATAATTTTAATTAAAGTCAACGTTTCATATGAAGCTTCAGCACGTTGTTTAGATTTTGGTCAAATGTAAAAGTGTTACTGCTAATCCACTAAAGATTCTGAGTTAGAAATAAACACCAGACCAGTCAGGGGAACAAAGAATAGTCTTTTTGCCGTCTTATCAGAATGACATTTTGAGCAGCATCTGTTGCCAGTTAATCCTCCCAAAGTGTGATGAGGAATGCTCTCACTGACTTTCTCCTTTTGAAATGTTCCTTTTAATCAAATTCAGTCTGGTATCTCAATGAAAATATATGATATCATATATGATGATGGTAAATAGGAGCTATGTAGCAATATAAATAAATTCAGAGTGAAGGCTTAAGTAAATAATTTAGGTTAGACATAAGTCATCACTTATTCTTCAGTTATCCATTGACATTTGAATATTTTACCACAGGTCTTTTGCTGTGGAACATTTGCATAATTTTGAATTTTTAGATGAAAAAGTCAAAAACACCACTGGTAAAATGTGTCTGTTTGATAAGTGTATACTCATTGCAAAGATTTGAAGAAACACATGCAAAATAAAAAGCAGCTCAGTATTTTTAGTGAGGTCCAGTCAGACCAAAGGCCTGTTATAGCAACTCCTCCCCTTCAGTTCAGTTAATGTCATCACTCCGAGACAAGTGAGCAATCCAAAGACAAATGCAGCTTCCAGCCATGAAACCTAAAGCCATTACACAAGTGTTTAAAACCTTCATTTTTCTTAAGCTGCATCCACACAGTGGGCACTTTGCTTGTGGATCACATGCCAGGCTCTGGTTGTCTAGGTAACCCTCTAATGTAATCACCTACCTTGCCATATATCAATCACCATCACTCACTGTGGTAGGACTCGACTTAAGCGGTCAAAGAAGTGCAGGAGACTGATGCTGCCCAGTGTAGCAAGTGATTTATTCACCATTTTGTGGCCCAAACAATATTTACAAAAAAACAAATAAGAAACTCAACTCTATAATTAACTCAGTTCAAATAAACTGAACTTAAATCAACAGAAAGTAAGGTCAAACTGCACACAGCTACACTGACCTGAACCTTTTTCTCGAAACACCTGAGTTCGTCTGCTTAAATAGTCCACTTAAACAATTTCTCCTCTGGACTATTCCATTCAGTAGGTAGGTAAGATGAACATGATTATATTCAATCCTCTACTACTCCTCTTGACTGGCAACATAAACTCTGTGGTGTAATCAATACATATCACAACAATAAATCTATTTCTTTATAAACTCTCTAAAATCAGCTTTATTAAATTATAAGAATTCTTCCCCTTCTGCACTTGGTCTCTTCCTGTGACCTCAGATGAACCCAGAAGGTATAAAGCAGGAAGTAAAACTACATTTCCTCCTTTTGCTTCTGCAAGACAGGTAGGTAAGGTAAGTTCTAAACAATACCAATTAACAGTTGAAATAAAGAACATGTTAACTTAACAAACTTGTATGAATTGATTTAAACCAAGATGTTATATTATATAATCTGTAAAAGTGCAGAACATAAACAAACCCGGGATAGTAGATGTTTGCCTATTGCAGATTACATGTGAAATATGGTTAAATCAAAACAAGAATGTTAACCAAGAATGTAGACAAATGGTCTTCTCACCCACTTTGTCACACTCACCTTGAAGGAGAGAAAGATTTATCTCAGGGCCCACCCATTTAAAATTTCCTCACATTTTTTTATTTTGTTATTCCATCCATCCATCCATTCGCTTCCGCTTATCCTTTTCAGGGTCGCGGGGGGTGCTGGAGCCTATCCCAGCTGTCATAGGGCGAAAGGCGGGGTACACCCTGGACAGGTCGCCAGTCTGTCGAATGTTATTTTGGTTTTTAAATTTTTCACCCATATTCTCTTTACATTGTCGAACGTCATTGAGTTTCTATGTTCACTGGTCACTAGGTTGCTGTGGGTCACTCCCTGTGTGGATGCAGCTGAATGTTCCAAGTCTATCTGACCAAAAAAAAGAAAGACCCTGCAGCAATCCCGTAATGTCACGAGTTTCTTTTGACAGTGAAATCATACATTCACTTACGTGAACCACAGATGTTTAGCCCCCCACAGTGCAGCAATAAATGCAGAGAGAATCCCAAACCGTTCTCGGATGACTCATTTGAGATCTAAAGCTTTAAATCTTTTCACAACAGGTATGGTCTGGGTGAGCCTTCTGGCTTAGATTTTCAATTAAATTAGACCCAAAGCATCCAGAAATATTGTGTTTGTTCATGCAGAGCACTGCATGAAAAATATGTTCATAAAAATAATTTATCCAGCCATTAGAATGATGGTAATGAGGACTGTAATGATCTCTGCTGAAGACCCATTTGTGTCTGAAAGTGCACTTCATTTATGAGAAAAACACTACTTTTCACATCAAAAGTTAAAAACAAAACTATTGTTAAAAAAGTGAGAAAGAAAACCTGCTTCTTGTTTGATTGAAAACTCATCAGTAAATTGTTATAGATGTACAAAAAGTTAATGCCATTTTGTTCTTACCCTCTGGAAGAGAATACAGAGGTTGCTGTGTGGTCTTCAAACAAGCCTCTTCGATTCACATAGGCAATCAAAAGTATGTAAAAAGTAAAATTATAATGTATACAACTGTGTATGTGCCATTTTTCACCTGTTATTAAATAACAAAGGCCAGGCGACATCATGAGCTTACACTTCATCATTTGTGGTATTCCCATAAGAGAAACGGTTTTCTATCAAATCGACTCACTTTATTTGTAATTAAAGTTGCTGAGCAAAGTCTGGACTTCTGGCGCTCTGTCTGCTGGACACTTGATTAATGATCCCAAACATGTTTCTCACTCCCCTGAGCCTAAACCTATTTCTTCTGATACTGTAATACATTTCAGCAAAAAACACACAAACACAGATGTAGTGCACACACCCACATGTATAAATAGGACAGGGCAGTGAAATTTTTCTCCCAGCAGGGGCAACCTAATTGATGATAACATGTTTGAGAGCTGTCAAGACATGCCACCAAAGAGGTCACACACAGAATTCCTTATTCTACAAGGAAAAGAGAAAGTAGAGTGTTTGCCTGCAGTCTCTTAATTCCTTTAAGCACATTCCAGAGCGAGACCATGGATTTTGTCATGTTTCATTTTAAAACTAATATTTGCTTAAGGTGGAAAAGCTATTTTTGTAAAAGTGTCACTTGCTTATTGATATTCATAATTCTTAGCAAGTATCTTTTTTGCACTCAAATTCATGCCGATCTAAGACATATGCTGTTTTTGTTTTCCACTGAGAGGTGGAAGCGTGCCTCTTTTCCTTTCAGCCCCATCTGTGCAGGTCAATGGATTAATGTAAAAACTCAAGTGTTCTGACTCTTAATTAATGCTGCAATCGAGGGTCAGCATGATTGCTGATGGAGAATAAACGTATGGAGTTGCTGCTGTTGCTTTTGAAAGGAAATTGGGGTCAGTAATGATGCAAGGTCATATAAAGCGCGCTTTCACAGGCGTAAATGTGATGAGAAATCAAACCAAACTCGTTTCAAACCCCTCCAAAAAACATGAGGGAGGTCTTCAAGGTGCAATAGTGCAAATGTCCTTAATCTGTGGGCATAATTTACCTATAATATCTGTAGCTTGATGCTTTATACACTGTTAAGTGGTAATGGTGGTGCAGTGCACGTATTTTTTATACTGACATATAGCTTATTGTAGGTATTTTTTTTTCCACGCCAATTGTTTAGCTGTGAATTTGTGTAATTTATTATTAATTTATCTATTAGTGATATATTATAAATGGCATCTGTGTTAAACATATTATTAAGTCACCAATATCTGATTTCTACAACCTTGTTATTTGAGTGAGATTCATCAAAGGCTTATAACTAACCTATAAAGCAGTAGTAAATATTTCATAACATGGAAAAATATATAACTTAAGCCAAGTTATAATGGAAAGATATTCTTATGCAATTTTCATGTATTTAAAAAAATAATAATATTAAAAGCTGAAAAACCTCATTTAGATCAAAAAACAACCTGTGGCGTGCTGGTCTCTAGACCGAATACCTGGGTCGGGTTGGTTCAGAAAGGACATTCGGCATTAAATTGTTTCCAAATCAAATATGAAAATCATCAAAAATGAGATTTTCATATGTGAGTGATAAGATGAGATGGAGGGAGATTATCCACTGTGGTGATTCCTAAAGGGAGTAGCCAATAGAAGAAGGTTAATACATGGATGTATGATAGGGAGACTTACTGGTCTCACCCTAAGCCTTTCACATAGGGACATCTGTTCAAGATCCCTCTGTGTTCCATTTTAATGCACTCTTTAGCCCTCAGTGCACTTTTTTTTTTAAAGTGGAGACTTAACATTGTGAACACGTGTTTTATATAACCCAAACCATCATTGTATTGTAAGCCTGAGCAAGTAGCTTTGCCCAAACCTAATCGAACAAAGCAAATAAACAGAACTCTCTTTCTGAGAGCCTTATGGTTTACAAAACTGATGCCCGTCCTTCATTATTAAGCAGACTTTTTTTTCTCGTGCAGTCTGTATGTCGACTAGGGCTGTGTCATATTGTATCATTTGCGTTAACACAAAACGCAAATGATAGCTCAGTGCTGTCAGAGTCTCCCGCATGGGGTGGAAAATGTTGTCCAACAGGGATGACAGCCACCGTTCTCCTGTCTCTCACCACCTCCACTGGGTCCAGAGGGCATCCTAGAACAGAGCAGGATAAGCCTGTTCAGTCTCTTCCTGTCCCCAGCAGAGATGCTGCCACCGAGGCAGACATGGCTGAAGCCACCACAGAGTAATAGAAGGTGTTCAGGAGTGGGCCCCTCACTCCGAAAGATCTGAGTCTCCACAGCAAATACAGCCTGCTCTGCCCTTTTCTGTAGAGGGTGTCTGCATTATGAGACTATATCTCCCACCCCTAATGGAAAAGGAGCTGTAGCTGGAGTCAAATAGACAGCATTTTTAAAGTATCCATTGAAGATAGTAGAGCCAGCAGTACTCCTGGATATATTTGGTTACACTTCTGACCTTGATGAAGAAAGAGCTGAGGAAATTTCATTAACAATTCATTATGCCAACAGCACAGCTTTATGCCCATGCAACTACTGTCTTCAGTGACTGCAGTCTTAACGATGCCTTGCAAAGAGACACATAATATTTGAGCAAGTAAGTAGGGTCACCTGGGTGGCATTATGTTGTCCTGTTTTGGGGAAGTTTGGGGGAGGTATGGTTTCAAACCACACTGACTGCTTTAGCCCAAAATTGTCCCTAAATCGGTTTAAATGCCGGTTGCAAATGTAACAAAATCACTACAAAATAAAATTTGAAAAATAAAATTATACTGAGTACAAAAGATAAAATATCTCCCAAGTGAAAACAGAATTACCAGACACCAAAAGAAGTGACGTTAATACATCTCATGTTGTTTCGTATCACAGCTCTCAGTCTCACAAACCACTCATCTCAACATGCTAGCCGTCTTCCCTGTAAGCCTTTAACAAAGTCCTTCAAAACTCCCAACTCAAGCAACAATTGCTCATTGAACACTGAAAGCCTTCACCACCACAGCTCCCTGGGCAATCAAGCAATTTCAATCGCACCTTCCAATTCCAACAGTGGGGGATGAACCTATCCCTGCTGTGACATCTACAACCCTTCAGACTTCCAATATACATTCTCCCTCTAACTGTCTCGCTGTGAGCACTATGTGCTGCAAACAGTATGCACTCTAGGTTTTCTCTGCTGCGAGACAAATCCTTGTGATTTTGTCAGTTGTATTTTTGTTTGCAGAGCCATATGGCTTCGTCTCGGCAGCAGTCACCAGTCACTCATCTCAGTGTCGCAGCTATAAACGTCTCAATTAAATAAGATTCAATCTTCAGATGAGCGGTTTCACGACTGCTTTGATCCTTTAATCTTCAGGATCATCATTTCTACAATTTAATTTGGAAAAATGACAAGGCTGGGTTGAGATGTGCTTTTGAGCGTGGTACACAAAGTCCTAAATCACAACTGCTATGATTAGGTGGCTCACGGCAGGATGGTTATTCCAATGAGTACTCCAGTTCAACCCTCTTTTAAATACAGAAAACAGACTTGGAGTGTGCACGCAGTGTTCCAACAAAATATATGAATTCATAACTACATTTGTGAGGGTCTGATCAAAACTGAAGAGCATTATAGCCCTACAGCTATGCACTAAAGTATTCCTTACTGTCACATAACATCTCTGATACTCAAATGAGGATTAGTTTGAGAACGAGTGGCGAGCTTGAAAAAGATTAAATGCAAAGAAGCAAAGATATAAATGGTTGCATGCAACAGCACTGCAGAAATTCTACTTTTTTTTTTTCGAGTGCCCACTTTGATATGAATCTCCTGCCTATTCATCATAAATCAGGAACAGTCCATCTGAGCTGATATTGTTGTTCAGGTTTACTGTAATCCATATATAATTAGAGTTGAGCAATCATACAAGAGATTAAATCCAGGATATGGAAACACAGAGAAACAAGTTAAAGTGACCCCAACTGTAATCCAGAAAAACATATTAGGATGAAACACAGGACTTCAGTGAGCTTCTACTGCAGATTGTCTTGGCTTTATAAAGAAAGAACAACCGTTTAAAAGGACAAAGAACTCAAAGATATCATATTTATCACGCTCTACCATGCCATAGAAGAAGAACAATGACCAAGAATGCCATGTTCTTGTCTTTAAGCTGAATAAGTGTACTTAAGTGTGTGCGAGCATGTCACAGGCACTCCCGACAGACATCAGCACACAATGTACCAACACCTTCAGCACCGCGGCAGGCCTAAAGAGACACGCCTGTTGTTTTCTTCTCTTAATTTACGCTCGTTAAGACGTATCCTTTCACATTCAGCTCCCCTCAACAGAGGCAGGTCAGACCACCAACCTGACACCTACGGCGGTGTGAACACAAACACAGAGCGCTCGATTTTTACTCTTACTCGGGTAATGTGACTTGAAGACATTCGTACTGTGTAGCATTTGGTGTGAAAAGAGTGGGCAGACTATTCTCTCGAGGATTGCTTTCAGAAGTGCAAGCTGTTGTAATATACATCCCCAGTTTCCCGTGTTGATTCGTCACTATTCGCTCACATTCATAAAGCTGTTAGTTGCATACAATATGAAGCTATTCTTATTTATCTGTTCTGTGGCGCTGCAGTGTACTTGTTCACACTATTGCCTAACAAGCAAAAGGGGGAAAAAAATCCTTGGTTTGGTCCTCATTGGTTCCAGGAGGAGACATAAATCCCTTTGGGGTTGGGTCAGGAAGGGCGTAAAAATCTGACAAATCAAACATGCACAGCTACCCGTGCTGATGATCCTCATAAATAAGAGAGCAGCCGAAAATATAATTTCATATGAAAAGAAACAGCACTATAAGCTGAATATTAAACCCTGTTAGCTACAGTGGCAAACAGTGTACTATTTGCCATCTGTTGTGCTTTAATATAATTCCAGCTTGTTATTATTTCATTACTAAACCATTTATAAATCTCCTCCTCAGTTACACAGCCCAAAACCAGTGGCGGGTTCCAATAACAACAACGCTCATGGTTTGTTCAATATTAAACATTCATTAAGAGGCAGGCAATGCTTTATTGAAACATGGTTTGTTTCTGCAGCCGGAGGCGGCTAAGCTCTCCATCTCTGTCACTGCGTCTCTGGTTGTCTTTAGCAACATTCTGCTGCTGCCACAGGAAAGCAGCGTTCTCACTTTGTGCTGCTCCCTGTCTCGGTTTGCCACTTGTATTTTTTTTTCCTTACACAGCCATCTGTCCCTAGTCTGTGTGTTTTGTGTTATGGGTTTCTGAACAAACATTAAGCAGGACTCACTGCTACAGATTTCGAACATCAATTCATGAGAAACACTGGGGCCTATCCACATAAACAAATGATTACCTCTTCTACTGGTAGAACACTTTTGAATAAACGTGTGAGTAAATAAATAAAAGCATTCAATCTGTTTGGGGTGATTAACTTCCTCTTTACTGATACTGAATTTGTGCTAGGCTGCAGCATTCTACCAGTACTGTGATTATTACATACACAACACCGGTATTCCAGATCTCTTTCTTCTGAAAAATCAATGATGCTGGAAAAAAAAGAAAGGAAAAAAACACAAAGATTTTTTCTTTTAGAGAGAATCTAATCTTGTGGATTTCGTTCTGCTTTTGTGGAGCAAGAACAGCTTTGGCAAGCTTGAATAAAGCAAAATAAAATAAACCAAAACAACCTACTAGTAGCATAAGTGCCTGAAAGTGTCAGACAAACAATATGTGGTGTAACTTTTTCCTAAGCCTCTCTCACACAATCAAAATATGGTATGTGCTCCCAGCAAAATTACTATCAAATGTCTTTTGGAGCATCCATAATCTTTCATAAAATCCATATCTCCACAAGAGAAAAAGGTGACCACTATTATATACTGATGGCTTGCTAAAAAAAAACACTGACACACAGAAACACAACCAGGATTTGATGCAGAAAATATATATTTTCATCCCAAAATGAGAGGATTTACCAATGTGTTTAAAAGATTCAAAGCTGTTTCATTTAAACAGGACTGACATGCACATTCATGGCACTCGATGTAATCCCTGCAGGGCAACAGGCTGCAGACTGTAAGCCAAGAATGAGTCATCTCAGACAGACAGAGATGGAGAGAGAACGTCATGAAGCAGGTTACTTTTCACCCACCTTATTAAATTGGATGTCCATACAAGCCTTATGTCGTGGTGATCAACTCTCTCTCCACTACCTTCCTTTTAACATGATCTGTTGGGCTTTTATGTGCGTTTCTCACACGTTTAATGGATCGGAAATGGATGGTACCAAAGAATCATTATGACCATCTGACAATGTGACTGCTGCCACGTTCTACATCTAACAAACCACCTAAGACTATTCGTTATGTAACACGAATAGTGCACTGATAAAATGTGACCTTGAAACAACTCTTTGAAAAACTGAATGGAATGAATGAAAGGAAAACGTTCAATATGAAATGTTGGGGGATTCAGTGAAAAAGAAGATCTAGTTTAGTAGTGGCAGTGGAAGCCCTGGTTTCATTATGTCTCCTCCAGCTGTTTTTATGACTGCACCATGGGGACACAGCAGTTGAAGAACTGCAGAGAGATTTTGATTCAGTAGGTTTTAAAATCGTTCTCTACTTCTCTACACTTTGTGTGGCTTGGAAGAAATTCCTAACACTGCCGAAAGGTTTCTATATTCCATAACTGTCATGATGGTACAGTATGAAGGGTTAAACTGCTGCCTCTTATGACCCACTAGCTTGTGTTTTACTGGGAACCTGTTTCTTTATGCATTTTATGACCTGAACCACACTAACTCATTTTTTGCAGCGTCATGCAACAGGAACCTCTACTGCTTAGGAAAAGATGAGCATCATGCTCCACTTGCAGAACTGACTGGTTAGTAAGGTGTGATTTAATACACATCGATCATTTAACCTGTTTAAGAGCAGGTTAGGTCTGCACCTTACGTTACCATGGTGATGTACCCCAATGAGAATAGAGCATCTCCTGAAGCTACTTTTCTAAGACCATAGCTCCGCTTTGTAGTAAAAGTGTGGTGGCGGCCTGTGTGTAAAGTGGTGGATTTATTCAGACACAATCTCCCTATTTAGAATTTCTTTTCTTTTTTTATTTTTCAGTAACTTATTGTAAATTTCTGGCAACATTAGACTTGTAAAAGGGTATTTATCTACACTTGATGCTTTATTTCATTTTAGATAGCCCAGTGCCAATACACTCTTAGCATGACTTATCAATTAACTTTAAGTTTAAATTGTTGATTACAAGCCATTTAACTATTTTTACATTAATTTGCTTCTCATAACTGAAGCTTGTATTTCTATTTCTTTATTTCTATTTGAATATTCTGTTTTGTTGTGTTTTGTATCTGATTTGATTCATCTTGTCTATTTTTAAATGTTTGTTAATAATTCAAATAAATCCTTATATTATAAATGAGGGATACCCCCAAGGATTTGTCCAGTCTAAATAAAATGCCTTTTTACCCTTTAAGACAGGTCGGAGCCAGCACGCTCCATTTTGCGTAACTAGAACTACAACCATGCAAGCTCACGCAATAATTTTTTTTGCACATGAAACAGGAGTTGTACTTACATCTTATCCCATCAGCTTGCCCTAGGTCACAGTTTCCTTCCACATATAGCTTTGCAAAAATTGCATAAAAAGAACTTGCAGCAACAAAAACATAATATTCCAGAAACAGGCTTTGCCGATCCGATCAGCTGTTCGTAACACTTCCTAGGTTGACGTCAGCGTGAACTATTGCATATCCGCCATTACCAACCTAAACCGGAAGTGACGTCATTTTTGTGGAAAATGTAGTTTTTTACCTTCAGGGCTTTATAAGCCTTCATTGGTGTTTTTAAAAGTCATGTTTGACTTTATGATTTTCTATATAGTTTCTGGGATTCTTAGAACTCAAGTTGCACAGCTGGAAATAGTTTATTTTGATGCACATGCTGTTTTGTTTAGTTTTTTTTACAAATTTGCAATATAACATTTATTTTAGTTTTTCCTGCAGGATATAAAAATTGGTGTATTTCAAAATTAAAACTATGAAGACACTCAGAAATTATTTTGTGCAACCTTTTTGTATTTGCAGTTTTGAGGGATAAACCTCTTAAATTTCTCTTTTACATATATTTCTCTAAAAATATATGTAGAAAAACAAAAACAATTTTCACATTTTTTGTAGTTTATTACACCTTTCTGCAATTTATGTAGTCACTATGCACTTAATGCATACATACTATTAGAATTTGGGCTATAATGGTTGTATTGATGTATAGCAACTTGAAATGCTCCCAGAAATTGCACTTTAGCATGTAAAAATATAAAGATAAGCTCTGGCGGACTTGGTTCTATGGTAGGTCTTAAAGGGTTAATACTACAAAAATAGTAAAAAATCATAGCTGTGAATGAAATACACCTCTCCGTAGGAACATACATCTATTCCCATCTGTACGTGCCACTTATGCTGTACAAAGTTTGTTGATTCTTTCAGCATGATTAAATATATTGAATACCTCTATTTGTCAAATCAAAACATATAAACATAACCTTTAATAAGAAACCTTCCATTATTCCAGAAAAGCTCCGTTACCTGCTGATATCGCTTTGTGTTTTCACATGATGAAGCTTGCAACCCTTAGCCTTCTATATCGATGGCAAAGAAATCACTAGAAGATTATTATGGAACATATGGAAATGATATAATAATAGATACATGTCCAAAGATGCTACAATATATGTTACATATAATATATGTAACAAGTTTTTTGTAACATATACCTAACATAGATCTGACAGAGACATGGCTAAAGAGGGAAATTTCAGACTATCCAGTGGAACAGCTAGTTTCTCACTAATTCTGGCGACTGCGGGAAAACAGCAGTAAAAGCAGTAAGAAGGGCTTAACAGCTTTGTTTACTCAATATGCTCAGCACTGGATTGAGGCCATACTATTTACCACTGGAGTTTTCATCATTGTTCAAATTATGCCATCAGTGCTCTGCACATGTGACATGATTAATTCCACAGTCACAGGCCAATACATAGCAACCCAGTGCACTGCTCATGATAAGAGTGGAGATGGAGCCCATTTACCAGTTCTTGACAGTGCAATTAAACAACAATGTCAAGATGCGTTCGCACAGTCACTGTAACTTTTTCCAACTATACCAGACAGAGAAAGCAGTTAGACTGCACTGCATTGTTAAACAGTCTGCACCCTGCCTGCTCTCTAGTGAAAGATTCACTTACACTGCACCTCATAGAAAACCAGAATAGTACAAATTCTGTATATAATATCAGAAAAGTGAAGCCAATGCAGAAATGCCTTAAACTTGCATTCTTTTGAACATCCAGCAGGTCGTATTTCATGAGGAAATTATGGTCCAGTGATAGTAGCGCGTGGGCAGCACATACGCAGCATGTGGGCAGTCAGTTGGCAGTCCATGAGGCAAATACAGACACAGTCTACCTGCAGAGAACGTTTTTTGTCAGATCGAGACAGTCTGTGGGTAACTCTTGCTCGTGCTGTTGCTGGTCCATCAGCCAGCTGAGGAGAAGAGACAAGTCCTTCCCTTCCCTTGTCAACCAATTACCATTCAACCGATGCACAGTGTCATCCACATCATGCACTGGGATGCTGGGACTTTGGGAAGCTGCACAAGAGCAATGGTGGTTATTGATATTTTATAAATAATCAATTAGCATTTCATAGTACAATAAAGCAAGATATGCTTTAAGATTGGCCTACCTAGCTTGGAGCAAAACTGAGACTACTGGGCCACATTAACTACTATCCATGTCCAGCTGATGTAGACATGCACAGTCTGCTGTGGTTGTTTTTCCAATCTGCAGTGGTCAGTGTTGTATTTTCTATGGTTTGCTGGGGAGGTGGCCTTGGGCCTTATGATGTCAATACGCTTATGACGAAGGCCAGCTCTGTGACATGGATGGAACTGGGCAGTATGTAGGCAGTGACAGAGAAAGGGATGAAAGGAAATCTGAAAGCACTCATGAACAACCCCTCTTATCCTTTGCCAAGCTGAGGAGGCTCAGGAGCACATTCACACACAGATCCAACCAGCCATGTGCCTCAAAATGCTTGGAGGATCTCTCATGCCATCAGCAATCTCCAAAGTTTACGTCCAACCTCAACTAACCGACACTCAAACACATGGTCTCTATAGCTTTTTTCCATATATAATGCATGAAAAACAAATGATGTTGCCTGGAGAGGCAAAGAGTCAAATGGAAAAAGTGGACTGTTGTGTCTATTACACACTTTGCTGTGATATGGGGTTGCACCAGCAGATAACATGGCACCTCAAATCATTACAGACTGCAGAAACTATACCCCTGGACTTCAAATCCTGTATTCTATGCCTCTCCACTCTCCCTCCAGAACCTTGGGAAATCGGAAATTTAAATGTCAAATCCAAGAGTATCCCAGCTAAATACTGCACTGCATAGGACTTTATTTTAACCATCAGTGTTTTTAATGTTTTCAGATCATGTTGAAAGAATCAAACTCCCAAAGAGTGGTGTGAAAAAAAGTTTAGTTTTTTACACATTATTTATGTAAAAGAAGTCCAAATGCTAGCAGGTGTTTCTGTGGTCAATTGATAAGAAGTCTGTAATATGCAGATGGCTGTGCATTCTGTTTACGCTTCCTCTGAAGAACAGAGCTGCAGCCAGATATCCTAGGCCTTCCCCAGGCTGAAAGCTAATACATTAAGTGCAAGACAGCCCCCACTGATGATAGTACTCATCAAAACACACTCAATTATGCACATGTCCAAAAAAAAGAAAAACTAACCCACAATCTCAAGCGAAGGCTCCCCTTGTCTTCAACAAAATATATATAAGCTCTATGAGTCAGTAGTTTTAATACAGTCACTTGTTGCTGTATCTTATTTGTGTGTACATTTATGTTCAAAACAATGAGCTCCAACGAACAATTTAAATCACTTTTCTTTTCAATCCAACTTCTTCTTTTCAATCCTTTTCACAGAGCAGTTTCAGAAACTGCTGATCTACTGGGATTTTCCCACACAACCATCTCTAGAGTTTTACAAATTATGGTCTTAAAAAGAGAAAATTTCTCGTGAGCAGTAATTCTCTGGGTGAAAATGCCTTGTTGATGCAAGAGATCAGAGTAGTTCTTGCTAAAAGGAAGGCAACAGCAAGTCAAATAATCACTTGTTACAACCAGGGTATGCAGAAGAGCATCTCCGAACTCACGACATGTTGAAATTGGAAGCAGATGGACTACAGCAATGGAAGACCACACCAAGTGTCATTCCAATCAGCTAATAACAGGAAACTAAGGGTAGAGTTCTCACAGGGTCACTGAAATTTGGAAAAAGTTGCCTGATCTGACAAATCGGGCGAACATGGTGTAAAGAACATAAAACGTCAGCTCCATCCTGACTTGTGTTAAAGGTTGGGGCTGCTGGCGGAGGCGTAACAATCGCACACTGAGCATCGTTTAAACACCACAGCCAGTTGTTGCTGACCATGCGCATCTCTTTATGACTACAGCGTACTGATCTTCTGAGGCCTGCTTCCTGCAGGATAATGCAGCATGTCACACAGCTCAAATTTATCTTGGGTTTCTTGTATGTGAGAGTAAGTTCACTGTACTCAAATGGCCTCCACAGTCGCCAGCTCTCAATCCCATAGAGCACCTAATGATTCTCTAATAAAACTAGGGAAAATTGCAAACAGTGTTGTAAAAGCTAATTGTCAATTTATCTGTTGTTTGTATGTGAGATTAAGATGTATTTCTTTCATAAAGTTGGCCTGAAATATCAAGCAGTTTTCAACATTAGCGATCTGGTATTTACTCATTAATATTTAGTTCTCATCTCCTAAACTGTCATGTATCTGAGAAGAAAATAAGATAATGGCAGCTGTTGTTTTAGTCATGAAATTACTGTTACAATCCCAAGATAATTACAAGAAGAAAATGTATTTGGAATTATATGACTTCATTTCACACCATCATCAATATGGCACGCTACACAACACTTACTAGAGAAAGAACAGGCAAAACAAAAGCAAACCAGTAACAGACTGAACTTTTAAACCCTTTAAAGTCAGTTTTTGAGAGTTTTTGAGACATCTACATAATCAGTGTTATTTTTTTTCACTCCAAAAAAACCGAGGTGAAATTGAAGAATACATTTTTAAGCAATTTATTTTAAAAAAAATGCTGGAATTACAAAATGTTGATACAAATGAGCTAATATATCCAGATAAATTAGACATTTCTGGCAATTATTTCATGGTTTGGGATTTAAAGGGTTAAAGACTTTACTTTAGATGTCAAAAAATGGGACAGCACAGTTACAGCAGAAATTTTCAACCCTTAATAGAAGCTTTGCACACCACATAATGCCCCAGGAATCAGGCAGAAAATGACACCTGAAATAAAAATCAAAGCTACATTTTAAATCAAGAGGCACTGTTTATCTGCAATAAGCAGCACTGATGCTACGATTATAATTTTAAAGTGGGAAAGTCAGACACTGAGCAGCGCGCCACAGAAATGCAACAAAAGCAGCACTGACAGCTTATTCAGACAGAGCATACCTGAGAAATCTTATCCAACACCTGTCTCCCTCCATGAGCTATTTTATCTCTCATCTCTGGGCCCTGAAAAGTAGAGTGAAAACCAATTGGTTTCATAAGATTAGAAAGTACCACACGACCACCAGGTGCTCCATCTCTCAGCTTTTACCCTCACACACAGCTGTGAAGCAGAAAAGTGTGTCGAAAAAAAAAAAGGTTTATTAGAAGATTGCAAGATTGATTGAAAACTGTTAACTGGCTTTTTGTGGATGGAAGGCTCAAGAGATTCATTAAACGCCTCTGTGTTTAAAATAAAGCCCACAAAAGTGTAATGCTTGACTCTATAACTACCTGCTGAAGTTAAAAATTATATTTGATCATTTCAAAATATATTTCCTCTAGTTTTCATTTTATCGTTTAACTCACAGCAAGTTTCTTCTGCTTCCCAAACATGTAAGCACACAACCAGGCAACACTTGAAAGAGAATATGAGTCACAAAGTTACAGCTGTGAAGGGCATAAAATTCTGTCTGAAGACTGGTTTGAAAAGTGGAAGAAAACAATTCCAAGGACCTTCAAGAGGAACAGAAAATACTCAGAACATGAAAAGAAAATGTGTCTATAAGCAAGCTTTCAGTGCTCTATAAAGAATCCAGCCTTTATTTTGGAACGCTAACTTCATTAGGTGTTTGGGTCAACTGCCCATGGCAGCAAATTACTGCATTTAGCCATGTAGGCATGGTCAAAACAAACTGTTACGTTTAAAACAAGCATCAGAATTCAAAGAAAATTTAAATGACTCTGAATTTTTCAATCTTTGTTGGGCTAGTCTGAGTATTTCAGAAACTGATGATTTACTTCCCACACAAGCATCTCTGGAGTTTACAGACAATCTTCTCTTGTTTAAAATGCATTGTTAACGCATTTCAGTGTCATGGCTCTGGTTCTGCTTTCCAGCATTCTGTGTTTTTTGAACTTTAAACATCTTTTTTTTAAAAGTAAGTTTACATTTCACACAGTCACAGTGAATAAAGAAGGTTAGAAAAACATTGTCTCAGTTTCTGCTTCGACATTCAGATGATAGGGTCAGATTTTAGCTGTAAACAACTTGAAAACATGGCTCCATGTTTACAGCCGCTTGTTGAATATATGCCATGAAGAATTAAAGCAGTTCTGAAAGTAAAAGGGGGCCTGGTCCCATATCAGCACGATGTACCACTGTACTTCTAAAGGTTGTGAGCTGGCTCCTTTCCCGTGTCTTTCTCCTTGTGTATGTCAGTGAAATAGGGTCTACTCCTTATCTAAGGAGGGCAAGGTGTGAAAAGGAAGAGAGACAGATGTAGAAAACATTACTTGAATTAATGACGGTGACAGTGAGTGCAATAAAACCTTCTGTATTTATCACTCTAGAGCCAAAGATGGAAGGACACTTACATCAAACATGTGAAAGTAAGGCCACATGAATGTGGTGACAGTGGTACAAAGTCCCCTGCTAGTACCATCACAGCTGCCATCCTCCAAAGCAATCGACCGAAGGGAAACACTGTAGCAACAGCCCTCCTTCCAGATCATTGATATTGGGTATTGACAGTCTCACATGGTGTTGACTGAACAATGTGACTATGGAGAAGATTACCCTGCACAATAAACAATAGTCACAAACGTTAGCTTTAGCTCTTTTTTTAGTTTTTATCATGTTACACAAATTACATCCTTAATTGTGTTTGGTATTTGTGTGCAAATGGACAAGATGGAAAAAGGTATGCTATCTGTAACTCATAAGAAAGCAATTAAAGAAAATTCTGGACTGAACCTGAGAGCACTAAAAATCCAGTGGAACAGTCTCCAGCAAAGATAATCAATCGCACTACACAGCTCTGAAACAAGCAGTTCTTTAGCTCTGTTCCATCAACAGAAAAGAGAGCAGTGACTGGTTTGCATGCCAGATAACATCCTTTGACAAAGCTCTAAAAGCACATTTACAGCCACATCAGGAACTGATCATTTCAACTTAACCAGCTATTTCAATCACAAAAAGCATTCATAAATGAATTATACATGAGGAATTACATAGTAATTAATTTGGATTTTACATCGCGTTTTGTCAAATGTCATTGGTACAGCTATTATAGGAAATGGCTGGCACTTAAAACGTCTGTCAAGCGCAGTGATTTGCGCTGACTTTTAAATGATTCCTAATCATCCATCATTTTGTGGAGCGCATCAACCCACACTGTTTATTCCCAGCTTGATTACAACCTGTGCTTCCTGCTACAAAGATGAACAGTCCGGTGACATCATGCCAGCAAAATAAAAGATACCTCTGACAGCAAAATCCAGCTGAATAGCAATCAGAGGTTTGTCTCAGTTTTTATTAACAGTCACGGCATCTAATACCAAATCTTATCTGTGTTAAATACTCTTTAACAAATGAAGATGGGGACAGTGAGATCCCACTGAAACCACTCTGGATACAGCTGAAAAAGTATACTCAATATGATTGAAGCCTTCCAATGTCAACTGTGAACCTTGGTGCTCAAATCCGACTACTGTGTTCTAAATGTCCCAACAGGTGTGTTTCAAGGTAACGTCTGTATTTCTTAGTGCTCAGTTTGTTGTAATAGACTCTGTGGAACAACATGAAGCAGATCATTATCCTTCAGAATCACCTTAGTCACCACAACTGTGTCTCACAGGAGTTAGTTTGTTGCAGCAGGCAGAGTCATTTTCTGTAAATAAATCGCAGTGTGTTAAGACTACTGATAGAGCCGTTGGCACAGACCGGGCAAGGCGTATGGCTGAGAGTGCCTTAGTCACAGAAAAGACTTATAATGCCTTAAACACAAAGTCTTTGGTTTGATAAATAAATAACTCATCTAATTTGTTTTGTTCCATGCACAGTTGTGTGTTGCAAAGTTGTTCATGAATGTCTGAGAAATTAATTTAGTCCTTTTTATTTAATGCTTTAAAATCAGTTAAAAATAATTTTAGCAGGTTATAAAGGTCTTTCACAGATCTCTTTGGGCATTGGCGTCTTTTTTATTCATTGCCAGTCTAAACCTTGTATCTGACTATTTTTAGGGGAATGTTGTTTTTTAAGCAACTTAATACTTAAAGATCCAAAACATGTAAACACAGAAACTTTATCAAAAAAAACTCACAAAATGTATTTCATTTTTTCAAGAAGCCTAAAATCAATGGAATTATGAACATATCATAAAAAATATCTTGAGATTTTGGTCCAAAAAGCAATATTATCTGGAAAACATCTGGACAATGATTTACACTGCCAATGCAGCAGAAGCATATCTGGATAGAAAATCACACAGTAGAACACCATCATTCGTGGACTGGCCTCCCCAGAGTCCAACAAAAGGTAGCCAACATTCAATGTCTCCCAAGAAGGCAGGAGAACTATTCCTGAAAATGACAAGAAAACTGGTCTAAGAGAGTTCAGGCTGTGGTGAAGAATAAAGGTGGCTTCATTAAATTCATTCATTAGACTGTTTTTGGCTTATATACTGTATTTCCATGTATGTTTGCAGGTGTTGCAATAAATTTCTGCCCATATTTCCCATTTTTCTAGCAAAATATAGGAATGAGAGGTGGCGCCAGACTTTTACACAGTCCAGTAGTAACCGTTTTTTTCTTTTACAATTTGCAGCATTATAAGTGACAAAACACTAAAGACAGAAAAAGGACAAAATATGTCAACAGTCTCTGAATGAAGCCTAATTTCATCCACGTTTGCTAACTTATTATATAAACAGGTTCCAAAAACACCTGTTTAATTTTTGTCACTGGTGGTACAGTCATTACATAATTGCCAAAAGCATCAGTAGTATTCATTAAATATTTTACAGCTGCCTCGGGCTTCTAATTGCTTGTCAATTCACCATGGTACGATGTATAATCAATGTTTTCAGTTCAGGGCCTGGACCAGAGAGGTACTTCATCATGCCTCAGTAATTAGAAAGCAAATAAAGACCTGAACTACCCAGCAAAGCCAAGTCAGGATTTCATTCTGCACATCGTTCAGTGCTATTATGCACTGCCATGCATTTTTCACAGAGGGAATACCCGTAATAAGTGTTAGTGCCTAAAGGCCTCATGAAAAAATCTTTTTTTTTCCTTCAGTTGCCATAACATCCCAAGACACTTGTCTAATGCCAAGGTTTCAATGACAACACAGCTTTACCTACAATATCAATGTTAAAATCATACAGAAAAGTTAATAGATCACTTTAATTTAACTATATTGCATTGTACACAAAACCAAGTTGATGGGTTATTGATTCTTTGTCACGGCAAGGTACCTACTAATAAATTACAGTTTAAATTCCCCCATGACCTTTTCCTTGTCTTTCTTCTGGACAGTCAACATGTGCTTGTTTCCTGGCTTTCACAAAAAGAAGAAAAAAGAAAGCCTAATATCCAATCAATAACTGCTTAATGGCCTCATGCAAATTTTAAATGCAGGATTAGCAGACAGGCATTGACGATGAAGTGCACCCAGTACTAGATTTTCCCTGAACTGCTATTTATGTAAAAACAAAGTATGCTTTTAAGCCATTAACGGCCACCCTAAATCTGAAAATAATGTTACAAACATTGCACTTCCCTAAGTTCTTTTCTTAAACGAAAAAGAAAAACAAGGCAGACACAGTAGATTAAGTCCAATTTTAAACCCAATGTGGTCTGACATCTTCCAGATTGGTTGTTCTTTCATGTGTCATGAGTAATACAAGTAGTGTTAGGACAGAAAGTGCAGGTCTGTCAGCTTACTAGTCATGGCTTTTGTGGCAAAAAACCCACATTCATCCATTTGCAAAGAAAGTGGCACCTTAGTATTATGCTATCATATTGAATAATGCCCCCAAATTTTCATGCCAGCCTGTTACTTACAGGGTATCATTTGCTCTTCTTTTGACCCCATGCAGATTACAGCAAGTACCGTACCATTTACCAGAGGTTGCAGTACCATTGATACAAGGTACAAGTGCTTAAAAACACAACTAACAAACAAAATGCTTAAAAATAAAAGTGATAAAAGTGTGTCTCTCTTTTACGGAGCCCCGCAAGGGACATGGGAGAGAAAAAAAATTACGATGAACTTTTGCGAGATCTCGCAAAACTAACTCGGGATCTTGCAAACGTTTTGTGAGATCTCACAAAACAAACTCGGGATCTCGCAAAACTTTTGCGAGATCTTGCAAAAGTCCGTCTTAATTTTTTTTTTCTCCCATGTCCCTTGCGGGGCTCCGTACTCTTTCTCTGTCACTATCAGCAAGATGGAAAAAAATCATTATATATGTCTCTTTAACCACTTTATACAAACTAAACATTGAATTTTTATAGACTATATAATTGCAATTAGAATATGATTTTCTGAAACATTAATAATGTGTTCTAACTGTGCAGAAGACTCACTCATAATGCGATGGATGATTTGATTGGCTTGTGAACTGTCACCCGCAGGTTGACGAGTAGATGTTTGGGACCCTGGATTTGTCCCTCTCCCATCATGCAGAGCTGCTGAAGAACATCAAAAACAGCACTTCAAAACCAACGCTTGGGTATTACAGATGTGAAGTGAAGCACTCTGCAATAGTGATGTGTCGGTCGCGAACGAAGCCGGGTCTTTGACGTGAACAACGTGAGCCGGCTCCTTATCGCGAGCTGTGGGTTTTGTTCTTTTTTTCTCTCTCTCACCCTCTCTCTCGCACTTTTTTGCTGCTTCATTCCGCATGCGAGCCTTGTGCTTTATGCTGGGATGGGGGGGGGGCACAGGAAGCGGGAGGGAGAGAGAGAAAGAGCCAGGGACAACAACTTCACATTAGAAAGGTATAGTAATCATCCACAACTATTTTCAGTTGCAGATGATAAAGGATTCAGAAAGTTTATTCATGCAGGCCCAATGCATGTTATTTTTGTTTTCATATTTTAATTTATATTTAATTGTGTTGTGGTTTGCAGTGTTTTGTGTTGTTTCACTTTAAATTTGTAAAAGGAAAAAGCTGAAAATTTAAATAGATAAAGGTTGAAATGTGAATAGTTGGTTTTGGTATTTTTTTGTATTTGTATTAATTTATGGATTTATTTATTACATTTTATGTGGAGTGAATAAATAAAAGTATATTTACGGTGGCCCCTACAGACAAAGAACGTACAAACTTCAAAACACGTACAAACCCCGAAGCAGTAAAAGCTCCAAAACATGTAAAAACTCCAAAACACGTACAAAACACAACAGAAGTGCTCCAGAATGCTAGGTGCAGTGTTGAACTTTTGTTACCTAGTGGCTACACAAGCCAGCAAGTACCAACGACCGGATTTAGTGTGTGGTAGTAACAGGTAAATGAACTTTTTTTTTAAATTATTTGAATATATATGAATGCTTGTGTATTTATGCAATACACATATGCTTTCATGCTTTCAATTGTGTAATTTAAGTGATCTAGGTAGCTCTGTTTTGGAAGTTCAGTTCAAGCTAGAAATGTGTTTTGGAGTTTGCACGTGTTTTGTCTCTAGGGGCCACCGCATATATTTATATATAAACATATATAAATAAAAACACTTTTTTAAATTCCTTTTGTGCATAATTTTATATTATTGTTAATAATAAATTAATTAAAGCAACAAAACAACCTGAAGAGCCGGTTCGGAGCCGAAAGAGCCGGCACTTTTTAGTGAGCCGAGCCGAAAAAGCCGGTTCTCTAAAAAGAGCCGGAAATCACATGACTACTCTGCAACCACCTCAGCTACTGCATCGTTGAGACTGCTAGATATGTATTGTGTTTACAACTCGGAAACAAGATGAAATTAGCTTTGCATGAATGCTAGAGGTTTCGGCAGCACCTGATTGTTTTTGCAGCTCTGTGCTCACTACTGCCCCCTGAAGGGTAAAAGCTGAACTAAAGGTAAAGTATGGGCATGAACTTGCACGACACTTTTTTTTTTTTTTGCTGAAAGTAATATTTTCCTTTGTGGATGACATCCAAGTCTCACTCCAGTCACTCCATTTTCTTTTCTTTTTGACAGTTTGACTTTCACTGTGCAATGCCTATGCTGCATTGCTCAGACTGTAAAGTTTAGGTTCATTCGGCTAGCTCTAATTTCCCTCGGGCTGCCACAGCGGATGGATCCGTATTGTTTGATTTGGCACAGATTTAAGGGCAGATGCCCTTCCTGACGCAACCCGTCCTTTTATCTGTGCTTGAGAGACAGGTGTCGTACCATTTCTGTTAGCTCCTGGTTTCGAACCACAGAGTTTTCACGTGTAAAGCGCATGCGTTAAAGGTTTCAGCTAAAGGTAAGCTCCTTTTTTTGTGCGCAATCAAAAATCTGAGTTTGTAGCTTCCGGGAAAATTTGGGACAACAGACCGTCTCCTAGCCAATCCTAGTCTGACCTTAAGGAAATGCGTTCTGACATATTTTACCCAGAAATTACATAAAATTGAAATTTTAAAAAATGTAAATCGGGTAAATAAACTTTAGTAAATAAGTAAATAATTTTTTTCATGAAAAAGAACTCGTGCCTCGATCCTGTAACCAAAATGTTAAAGTCAAATGATAACTGGATGATAAGCTGGTATGAACTGACCTCCTTTAAGTCTTGGTGTCAACTTTATTGTCACATCCCAGAACTATCCTATCCACAGTGGCGCAGGGCGTTCGCCACCACAGTCGTTAAATTATAGCATGCTTCATGCAGATCAGCTCCATCTTATGTGGGATTGGCTATCTGCATCATTGTAGACGGTCCCTCTTCGTTCAGAGGTGAGTCTCTTCAGCACCTCCCCGGCACTGCTTAAACATCCCCGCGACCGCCTGCCGGAGACAGTTACTGCGCGCGCCACACCACGAGGGCATCCGTCTCCTTTTCTCTTGCTGCGTAACACACAATACAGTACGGATTTAATGCAAAACGAAATTTTGCATCACGCAGTGGTTTTCCATCTCGCCCATGAGACAAACTTGGGGAATATTTAAAGATGAACCTGCCGTGGACACTTAAAACACTTGAACCCACACAGAAGCGGTGTGTTCTGTGAATGCTGAAAAAAAAAGCCCAGTTACAGGTAAGATAATAACTTCCAAGAGCAACTGATAGGGATGTGTTAAAAAATGTACGAAAATAAAGGAGAAGTCAGATTTACGGATTAATGAATTAAAAACGGGAAACTGAATGTGCTTGAGCCAAAGAAATGTCTCGCCCGTTTTCCGTGGGCTGTGGTAATTTTGTTAACTGTTTACACAGGCGCAATTTCACAACACACATAACCAAACAATATCCTATCCTATTTGTATACAGAGTTTCCTAATATAGTTAATGAATGACTTAACCTCACTCTTTCAGTTTGTCTTTTCTGAACCAGATTTGTGTCATTGTCTTGTCTTCTGCTAAAAAAACAAAAACAGGTTCCTGAAGGCTTTTAGCTACAAAATACTCTTTTTACCATCTTTGCTGGAAGCAAACTGCATTCCTGACTCCTTTCTTCCTGTGCTGGCTCTTGGCTGTATATTTTTATAGGGAGAGATAGAGAATACCTGTTGCTCAGTTTGCACAGTACCTCAAACACAGCATTTTTTCCACAATATACCAGACACCTGCAGTGTTTAGGTGTGTGATTCATTTTTCATCTACACAAGTGCTTTAGGCACCATGTTAATCGTGTCTGTGCTCTGCCTCTATAGAACTAATCACTAATCTTATTTATTCTTTGCGATGGGAATGTGCTTTTTCCAGTTTCCAACTGATAGGTAATACAACAGTGTAAGCACCCGAACAACAGTAACATGTGGTCGGCTGTTTACCAAAATACAAGACTGCAGGCAGAGTCCAACCTTTCCTGCTGCTATGGAGAAAATGATGCACTGGCATAATAAAACCTCTTATCTTTTTGGCTTCAAACTAAGTTGTCAGACCACGTTTGCCTCTTGTGTACTGGCAGTGAAAAGCACTTCAGTCTCACTGCAACAAGGCTATTGGCAGTGCCGTGATTCCCCCGATTCAATTACTTAAGCTGAGATAAATTTACATCCATGCCTTCCCCCTAATAAATTGGGGGGTGGGGGGGAAATGTGTCAACAACGAATCCAAGGTGGCTTGTCACAGCTGATCGTTTTGCAGCGTGTGAAATGAAAGAATTTCCCCCGGGAGAGCTTATGGCTTTAGGGGGTGTGGAGTGATTTCCCTCGGTAGCAGTAAGCCTGACCGAATAAACGCGCAAAGGTCTAACCTCAGGTAGAAAGCACCATCTAAGCTTCTGTATGAGAAGATATTCCTCCTAAGACATGCTGTTATTCAGGTCTGTTCTCAACAGAGATACAGATAATCATGGTGTAGACTATTAGATTCCCTATATAAACTGCTGGCCATACGTGTGGAAAAAATACAAATTTTCTTATTGCTACATCGTGTGCTCGCATGTGGACAGTTTTCTGCCATATAATAGCCACTCATATCATCTGTCCGCAACATAGCTTCTCTTGTGCTTGTGTCCAGGTGGGATGTCATAATCAGTGCGACACAGAGAGACTGAGGTGTCATGGACTCGTGGATCTTCCCGTCATCCCCTCCGAACCTGTCGGAGCACCTCATGTACGACAGCTTCATGCAGGACAATGAGTCCATCCCCCACGGGAACTACACAGACCACAGCTTCAACAGAACCAGCACGGTGGTCATCACCTGCATGTACTTTCTGGTTTGTGCTATGGGGCTGTGTGGAAACGCTCTCGTCATCTATGTCATTCTGCGCTACGCCAAGATGAAGACAGTTACTAACATCTACATCCTCAACTTGGCGGTGGCTGACGTGCTCTTCATGCTTGGCCTGCCGTTCATTGCCATCCAGTTGGCCCTGGTGCACTGGCCTTTTGGACCCGTGCTATGCAGGGTCGTGATGACCGTCGACTCCCTCAACCAGTTCACTTCTATCTTCTGCCTGATGGTCATGAGCATTGACCGCTACTTGGCCGTGGTGCATCCCATTAAATCCACAAAGTGGAGGAAGCCACGCATGGCCAAGACTATCAATCTGGCAGTGTGGGGGGTGTCGCTGATGGTTAACCTGCCAATTGTTATTTACAGTGGTGTAATTACAAAGCACGATGGCTGCTTCTGCACCATCGTATGGCCTGAACCTCAAGAGGCTTACTACACAGCATTCATGTTCTACACATTCATTCTAGGCTTCTTCCTGCCCCTCATGGTCATCTGCCTTTGCTACCTGTGCATCATCATCAAGGTAAAGTCCTCGGGCATCCGTGTGGGCTCCTCCAAGAGGAAGCGCTCAGAGAGGAAAGTCACCCGGATGGTGTCCATCGTGGTGGCAGTGTTTGTTTTCTGCTGGCTGCCTTTCTACGTTTTCAACGTCACATCAGTGACGGGCACCATCAGCACCACCCCGATTCTGAGAAGTACCTTTGCATTCGTGGTGGTTCTAGGATATGCCAACAGCTGTGCTAACCCCATCCTTTATGCCTTCTTATCAGAGAACTTCAAGAAGAGTTTCCAAAATGTCCTGTGTCTTAAAAATGTGGGAGGGCTGGACGAGGTTGATCGAAGTGATAGCCGACAGGACAAATCTCGCATGATGAATGACCCGACGGAGACCCAGAGTACTCTGCTCAATGGGGACCTGCAGACAAGCATCTGAGGGGCGGCTGATTGGACTCGTGTACACACTCTCAGAAACAGTCATCAGTTACCAAACTCTCTAAGGTTTCATCAGGAAGAACATTATTAAATATTAAACTTATTAAAAACCAACACAGAGGAAAAATCAAAGGCATGCCAAACTGCAGTGTCCCTCTTGATGTATTATCAGGTTCTAAGCAAATCTATTATAACATAATAACACAAATTCATAAATGCTGTCTTTAGGCTGTGGATGAAATGCAAATTTAATCTCCTCAGTCCCGAGTGTATTAACTCTGAAGTAACTAAACAGACGCCAACACCCAATTGCAAATGTGCCCAATTAACCAGTGTAGTAGAGACCCAGCACTATGTACAGAGTTTATAGCAGAGAGGCTGTGCCAAGTTTACACATTTTTGTATTGGCTGAAAATAACAAGAGAACAGTGTGCTCAAGATATTGTGTAACTGCAGATTATTTGCTTCTTTTCGGGAAGTATTTTGACAGTAAGCAAAATAGAAACTGTATTTAAAGAAAATCAGAAAATGTATATAAATATATGAATCTCTCAATCCTGTCTTGTACAAAACAGCTGTAGAACATAACGAATGTCACTGCTGTTGTGTGTCGTTATGTTCTGTAAATAGCTACTTTTTTCTTATTTTTGTGAGTGATTTTCCTTGGAAGACAAATGTATCTCGTGTAAATATGAATGTTCAGTAGGCCACCAAATATTTAGTCCTGTGTCACTTTTTCCCTGCATTACACTATGTACATATATAATTTAAGTCCCATTAAAGGGTACTGGCTTGACAGTTTATCAAGCAAGCCTCTAACCAAAGTGCTGCTAAGATGTATAGACATTTCGTAGGGTTGTAGTACCATGGTGGTATTAAATAGAGCAATGTTACCTTCCTGTTTTACTGGATTTTTCACAACACTGCTTATTATTTAACGACATCTACCATATAATAATCTTGCTGTCATTGTTTGCAAAGTAATAATTACCAATTAGCTTAAATTTGGGGGAGCTGTTTCTAAATGATTAAGAATGAATCCAGAGTCTTTTTATTATGTTTTTTTCCAAACCTGAAACCTGTTACGATAATTTCTTATTTATAGTTATTTTACTGCATTTTTTTCTGTCCACCGGTTTCCCAGGAGCTGCAGTGCGCATCAAAGGGTACAGATGACTTGATCTATATCTTAAATCAGTTCCTGTATCTGGAGGCTGAGCTTCCACATCACATATTATTAGTTAACACTTTGTATCCTTTGACTCTGACCCATCGTCCTCCGTGGCGTCTTGGGGCTACATTTTGAGTGTGGTTTCTAACACTTTTTGTCTGCGTGTTGTGAATTTGTGAAGGGCTAGAACACTTATCCTAAAGAGGCTGTGGTGTTCCTTTTTAAATCGTCACTGTGCTGCTCCAGGAGTCCACAGTTCCTTCTGGCAGCCCGTGACCTCTCTGTTCCTATAGTCGGATTACTATCTTTGTGTTTATGAAACATTTATATTAGATGTGGAGGTTTCTTCAAAAGCATCAAAGCTACTGATAGATTTTAATTAATTCATGAAGAATCGTGACTGCCCATGTGTTGATGTGAACATGTCAGCTAGCACTCTCTAGCAAACAAGAGGTAAAATACGTGTTACTACTGCCTTAAGCATGTCGAGTTCAATATGTACTTCTTTGTGTGAGTGTTTACATGATATGCAGAAGTGCACACACACACACACACACTTAGTCACACCCCATCCATAACTAACCAAATTCCATATCCAGCCTGGCACTCTCTCTGCAGTATTGCTGCATATGTTAACAGGATTGTAACTTCTTATTAGCATTGAAAGACATGGAGCACCTCTAGTGTCCTATATTTCTATAGCAACAGTGACCAGTTGGTATTGGTTGCATAGAAACATTTATAGCAGGACAATAATAGAGAGATGACTCCAGGAATATATTATGACTAGATGTTGCTCAGAAGACTGAAGAAGAAGAAAAAAAACTCACCATCTCTGAGCTATGAAACCAAACACATCAGATACATGTGAAAGCTTATAGTCTGTATTAGTATGTGTGAGCAAAATAAACACCTTGCATTAAGTATCATGGTAGCAGATATCAAGGGAGAGCTGTGTTACTGCTGTTTATTAATGCTGATTTCTTAAAATCCATTTTTTCCTTTAAAATATCTGAATTGATTACATTGCCTGTTCTATTGGTGTTTTATTTCACTTTTCTTTGTTTTGTGAATGTTACCATTCCTGTATTTTGGGATATATATGTTCTCCCAGCTCCTGTTTAGTTAAATTAAAGTGAAATAGTTATCTAATGAGATGAGATGAGATTGTGTATAGTTGTGTTGAAACTAAATAAAGAATATGTTCAAAAATCATTTGGTGCAGTCTTTTAAAACTGACCTTTGTCACAGCATGAATGAGCAGGTAAACACAGAGGTTGTTTATGAAGAGTTTGGGACTTAGATATCAAAGGTATCCAGAGGTGTGGCTAAAGGGGAAATTTGATTGGACCCTCTCCCTCTCCAGGGAGGGAGAGGGTCCATTGCACTGACATGCACTGACATGTGGTCATGTCAGTGCAATCATCGGTGGAAATTAAAGGGGTATAGCACCGCTCATTGCAATCATCAAGCTTTAAATTATAACTATTTCATGTTAAATATTATTAAACCCAATGAAAGCTATTAGTTTAAATGTAGACTGGAAGATAATTTATTTTGAAAGTTGAACTCCCCCTCATGAACCTCACATTGGCTCAGTCCACTATAGTACACTGCACGAAGCATGTGTGAGTGGTCTCAATACCCACTAAAATTAAGCACGTTTGGTGTAATAACCGGACTTTATTTTTATTAATACGCTACCTCGCTGACTTGTGTTTCAATATTGTTACAAGGTGGCTACGGCTTATTTCCTAATGTGTGTTTATGGAGACGAGGGATTTGTGCACTCATTTAAGTCTCAACCAATTTTCTAAGGATACAAAATGTTAAATTAAAATCCAATTTACTTTAAACTGTTTTAATTAGTCGGAAGTTATAGTCGCTTAAAACAAATTAACACAAAATAACTGTCTTAGCAAATCATAAATACGAGACAAGTTTCACTTATGTCATAAATAATGAAGTAATGTAAAGTAGTGAAGGGATACAACCTCATCTTATGTGCTGTTTTAGTGCAGGATGTGGTTAAATGCCCATGACCAGGCTTGTTCTTTTTTTGCGTTGCGGTTTTAAATGTGACCACAAGGTGGAGCCATAATCACATGCCTACATCTGATCAGTTAGGCATGTGATTATCAGCTATCAGCTGTGTTTCAGCGTTCAGTCTAAGTTTTGACAAAGTGAGACTCCACTTTTGTTTCTGTCCTTGTTCTTCTATAACAGTACATGCACGGCAGCGCTTCACTTCTGAAAATATATTTTAATGTGCAAACAAAAACAAAAAGAAAGAAATGAGACAGACAGCATATCCATATTCCAGTTTTGTTCTGAGTTTAATCACTGAAACGAATGAAGGTCTCCTCTTCCTTTTCGTTTCAGCTGTGTCCCTGAATGTCCTTTGGGCGGTCTCAACTGCTCCACCACAGAACAAAACCACAGTGTGACCATTTCAGAAGTCTTCAATTTCACCCTTCAGAAATTCATCACTGTCTACGAGCTGAGGTTACGCAGGAGACCAAAGGATATGCATGTTGGTTTTCAATAGAGCAGCTAAACAAACAGGGGTTCCTCTTTTTCTTCTTTATGTGGCATTACTTTGTGATTGGTTAGGGCCCTGGTCCTCTTTTTCCCCCCCTTTTTTTTTTTTTTTTTTTAAAATACAAGTTTCAATCCGTCAATTTTTTTTTTAATACACACAATCAGTGACCACAAAACCCTGACACATATGTGTGTTATCTAAAGTCTGAGTTGACAAACAATTTAATAGAACACTAGGTTTGCAGAGGCAAGACATACTGTAAGCCAAACTGGTTTACACCATCCACAGTTGCCATGGAGAAGATTAATACTGATGGATGCAGAGCCAGACTGCGGTCGCACAGGGCCCATATATGTGCAATGTGTTTAATCCACTAGAAATCTCAAACAGCCTTCTCACCCAAAAGTACAGAAGAAACAAATCATGATGGGCAACAAGCCTCGAGCCATTACTAAGGGCAATTTTTCACATATAAGACCATGAGAGCCCAATCGCATGCAGTGCTGTTAACAGGGCTTCTTTTTTTCCTTTGCACAGAAACATTCAAGGTGTTCAACTCGAAGAGAACACATCAGCCTCACATATTACAGGACCTGATCTGTAGTTTTGTGTATTGAATCTTCTTGTCATACAGTACAAAAACCCAAAGCTCACATTCAACATACACACTTTCTAAACAGCAAAAGGTGAGCCAATTAGTCATCACCATCATTATACCAACAATTCCACAAGAATGAAAGTATAATACGTCAAAACAAAAAAAGAAATTTCCAGTACCAGGACAGCAAGAAACATATGAATGTACTGAAAATAACAATTAAAAAAATAAAAGACACTGAAAAGAAAACAAGTAAACAAAAATTCAACGAGTCGCTAAAAAAATAAGATATTCCCTGCCCTCAGCCAGACTTTAAAAAACAAAAATGAAACAATCAACACAGTAAATAATGAAACATGAGAACACACAGGTCCAAATCTGTTTAGTTTCCATGGCAGCGCTTCCCCAGCTACTGGCAAAGGCAGCGTCTCCAAGCTCTCCCATTATTTCTTTGCCCATAAAAAATAGATGTATACTAGATTCATACAGTATTTCATAACTAAATTCACAAATGATAAGAATCATAACCATAAGTTTAAAAATGTTCTTGCAAAGTTCATAATACGCTGATTTATATATTTAATTTTTTTTTCCTTTTTTTTTTTTTTTGCATTCAGTCCTTTATGCATATGACAACATACTGTCCTCCATCATCACTAAGTTAAATGCTTGGTCAGCTGAAATGAGAGCACCATGGGAGAGAGATGGAGAGTGTGTGGGAGGTGGAGAGGGACAGAGGGTGTGGGGGTGGGGTCAGAATACTGTGAGAAAAAAAAATCCAGATATGCCCAATCGGCGTGACAGTCGGTCACGCTCAGACTCTGCCCCTGCAGCAGGAAGGGGAAGGGAGAGAGAGCGACGGGGTGTGGAGCCTCTTCCCTCTGCCCAAGCCTGGAACTGGCGGCGCCTGACCCTTCCTCCTCCTCCTCCTCTTTATTCAGTTTTGTCAAGTAGATGCCAAGAAGTAGCTCAGTGCTTGTTTTGTTTTCTTTTGAAAGTATGTGTAATTTTACACATCTCTTTTTGTTTGTTTGTTTGTTTTCATCCTCAAGAACTGGAGGAGCAGACTGGTAGTCAGAAAGTTTCAGGTAGCTTTGTGTGTTTCATCCTGTCGCCAGTCACATGACTGTCTCATTTAAAAGCAAGTGGTTCTTCATGGTCATTGGTCACAAAGACTACTCATACTCAAGGAACTGTTTATGGTAGAATAAGAGATACCTAGAAAGAAAAGAGAAAACAAAATGAATTACAGTATCACACTGTATCAGACTGTGTAGCACTAATGTTGTGTTTTGACTTTTACCCTTCACTATCGAGTACATCCTTAATGCTAGCCTTGGTGATTATGGCATCATCACATTTGAACCACTGATCCTTGTGCTGGCGGATAAAGCTGGTGTAGTGGCCACTCTCTAATGTGCCTTGGTGGTTGACCACAGCAAACAAGGAATACCTAAAAAGAAAAAAGAAAAGAAATGGAAAAACTGAGTTTTTAATGCAAGAATATCCCATCATCCCACCAGTAAATGAGCTCTTTCGGTTCAAAACCCAGTACCATTAAACTTTAAGGTCATTTTTCACACTATAGAGATATTAAGGAAAAAACATTTTCACAAACGACACAGTATATTCCCAATAAATGTCCTGGAAAATTAAAGCAGTTGTAGCTGCAATGGATGAAGAAAACTAAGCAGCTTTTAATAGGCTTCAAATTGAATTAATTAGGGGAAGTCACAGCCGGATGGTTTGGGTCATTAGCATGTGCTACTGTGTAAGAGTCTTTGATGTCATACAGCAACAAATGCTGATAATTTAGTGATATTTCGTGAATTTTGCTAATGCAAGGTACTCACTTATTGTCATTGTTTAATACATCAACTGACTGTTGATACTGCCCGTTCATTCTGCTCTCTTTACTGTAAAAGACAAAGAAGACAGTTAATTTTTGAGGCAAGCATAAACTTCCTCAAAAATCCACTAGGTGGCAGAATACTACAATCAATGAAAGCACGTTGGTTCTCTGCCTGTAACACTAATGATGTTTCAGTCTATGAGCGGAGCTGAATGGATGCAACATTCAGGGGTGGGGCAAGACTGCTGCTGCATGCTCTAGTGACATCAGTGTATATTACTAGGGAGCATTTACACAAAGCATGTCATGAAATGTAATAAATGAATTGGGAAGGTGAAGGATATACGAGGAAAAGTATTTTTTCCCCATTTGGATCTTAGCTGCCAAATATTTACTATAATATATATGAAAAGAAAAGCTGAGGGCCTCATTAGTAGTAGAAATGAAACATGTAGACTTCAGCGATCATCTAACCTGGACGCCATGAAGGGTGTCATGTCCAGCTCTAGGGGGAAGGAAACATACGTGGTGATCTTCCTCCGTAGTTTAGCAGAGTGCTCAAACCGCTGGAGAGGGCCAGAGAGGGTTGATGAGAAGGGAGACGGGAAAAGGAGAAGTGGCAAGAGAGAGAGGCGGGGGGTGGGGAAACCAATACTATATGTTTAGAATTAACAGGCATCATTTTTACAAAAAAACAAAACAAAACAAAAAAAACATGAGTGAAATGTATGTTTTCCACCCTGGCTGTCAAACATTTCCATATTTGTAATGAGATAACAAGTGAGGCTGATATCCATCTAAGACAACATTACTGCAGCCTACAAATACATTATAGGTCTCCAGTATTGCAATAAATAAAACATGAAGATAATGGAGCACCATATGAGTCATTAAAAATCATAAATGTCCTGGGACACTGCACAAAGGTGCAACACTGTAGGAGGCAACAACAGCTAAATTGAATTATGAACACACCTACGCACATGTACCAGCCAGCTAAGGCACTGCATAATGTGAACCTTGCTGACATCAGATGAAAGGCTGCATACACACAGAGCAAAATGAATCATATATTAATGCCACTGCAATATAGAACAAGTACAGATAATTGAACAGCAGAATGCATTGGCATGAAGGCGGAAAGGAGGGAAAGTTCACGTCAAGATCAAATGCATTTGTTTTCCTCTGGCCTGCAGTGCAGTCTCTAACTAAAGGAAACACAGAGCTAGTCAACCTTATAGCTTGGCATTAATGTTTACATCCTGTCACGAGCGAGGGCAGGTTCAAGATTCTCCTCCGTGCAGCAAAAAAGCTAAAAAAAAAAAAATGGGTAGCACGATGGAAAGAAAAGTAGTCCCTACATAAAACTGCTCAAATTGCTGCTCAAGTTTTTAGGGGATGAGACCTTAGCATTATAAGGAAATACTTATTAGCTCAATTACATATAAAAGCATGCAGGAATCTCATCAACACATGCACACATTTGATTTTAAGGGTGAACTTTCCTTTTAAGTCACACAGCTCTTTTAACTATTTCGGAGTGGTGACAAAATTAGACGTGCGAATGTTAGATCCTCAGATTAGCCTTAAATAATCAAACTGTCAGACAGTGACAGACAATGTAACGAGTGATAATTGGCAGCGCATGGGTGACTCACTTTGAGATGGAAACATGCTACGATGGGAAGCTTCTTCATTGTCAGCTGTTTGGTGGACTCCTGGTAACTATGGCAACCACCACATTTTATTTTGGCACTGCTTCCTAGATGCTCAGGTCGCGTAAACCTGCAGAGTGAAGAATGCAATAAAGAGAGAGGGGAGAGATGACGTGTTAAAACGTGCAGCCAGAAAATGGATATGGAACGGAGGCATGAAACGCGAGAAGCAGGAAGAAAGATTTCTGCGTGGAGTGTTTCTGGTTGTGTTAGATGTCCTCTGAATGTGGAGCGCACTAAGCTGTTCTCCGTATCAGTGGAAGAACATGAAGGTCTGTATAATATGCCTGCTTGCACGGTTTTGCTGCAGCACATACGCATGTCAGTTTGCCTAACGCAAAAGCCCATGTGGTGTCGTCAACGCCTTTATCACCATGGCAATAACATCAACCAGTTCTGTAGCTTTAAGAGACTTGCTGCAGCAACTAGAGATGTGTGAGAAGCTGCAGTAAAAAAAAAAAAAAAGTCAGCAGGAGAGGAGGTGAGAAAAAGAGAGGGGGAGGATGAGACAAATGTGAGTGGTAGAGAGTGAGGGCAAACGGGAAAAGAATGAAATAAGATAAGGAGAAGAGGAAAACAAATTGAAAAAATGAAGAGGCAGTAGAGGAGATATGAGAGGTCACACTCCCTGGTCAACCTGGTGATGGGAGAAGATGAGATTCAAGGATAACACGGCTGTTGTGCCTGAATAGAAACTATATGTGACCCCCTGTACATGTGCAGGGGTGAGGTGAATGTCTGACTGCTCCTGAAAAGATGCAGGTGGACTGATAAAAGCTTATTTCCTTTTAAATCAGCGCAGATTAATATGCCTACTAGGAGCCCGATAAACATGTAGCATCCAACCTGAGAAGGGTTTTGGTTTGCTTTTGCTTTTTGTTTATGTATTTTACATCACACTCACTGACACATCCACAAGTATTTTTAAAATCAAGAAAAAAATTTCTTCTTTGACTCTCCAAAAGAGAAAAAATGCCCACAGAAACATTTATTAAAAAACAAAACAAACAAACCTTCATTTACATAAAAATGTGAAAAAACACTTAAAATGCAAAATGCCTGCAAAATCAGCAGGTGACAGTATAACTAATTCCAGCACCATGCTGCCAGTTGGCCCTGCCGCTGCCACTATAATCCATAATATCAGTTTTCCATGTCTAGACATAAACAGGGAGTATCTGCACCTTATATGGAGTTTTCCAGCAGGCCTTTTTTTCAGTGGCTTTAAGCAGTTTTTCAAAATGTTAAAGTGTTGCATTAAAAAACACAAAGCAAAAGAAAGCACTCCTGGGGAACCTGGACTGAACCTTATGTATGAATGAATGAATATATACCTGCGCAAGCAGTCTGTGAGCGTGGTGGATCCTGACAGGTGACTTTCGCCATTAACTGTGCTTCCATCCCCTCCAGGGCTGAGGGGCCAAAAAGGTGTGGAAGAGCCAGGAAGGTCCAGACTGATGTCCCAGAAAGGGTCTATCGTTGTGGAAACCCCACTACAGGGGAAAAAAGAAGAAGAAGAAGGGAGTTCAATTATAATGTTTAACTATTAGTGTGTGGCTTTGTGTAGTTTGGCGTCACTTGGCAGGATGATGACATAGATGGTAACGAGTAAGATTAAACTCCCACAGCCCCCTTGAGATTCTGATCATGTCTTTGTTTAAGGCTGATGGAAGACTGAATGTGCGCATGTGAATAATGTCTACACAGTTGTTCCGGGTTCATCTGCAATTCAATGATGTGTTACGTCAAAGAAAATGGCTTTGCGTAAAGAATTTGTATTATTACAGCCCAATAAGCGTGATGGACTGCAGCCCAGGCAAAACAGAGGCCTCAAGTGCAAAATGTGTAGAGTATACATAAATATATATGCACAGGGGTGGGCTGCCAAACATTATCAATGCTGGTTAGATGAGTCATGGTTTTGCAATACCCAGAGCAACCAGTGGGTGGCTAGCAAGGCAAGCAGACATGCATTTATGGCAATAGGAGATCAGCTCTGCAGTAATTTGACACCAGTATGGCACTACTTTAGTTTGAAAGCCTTTGCTGATGCATTTTATTGCTTAAGAGCTTACCCATTATATTCAAAAAGTGATTTTAATGATTATGAAGGGGCGTGATTTACTGCCACGGTGATGCACTGTCATGAGCAGCTCTGCATCAGCAGTCTCTACTTTCACAGTGGAGGCAGGTAATGTCACAGTAAGCTGGGCTGGGCTTGCCTGCAAGTCTGGGTGAGGTGCTTTCCAGTTCAGTGCAGCGTGCTAGTGTTAATGTGACAGGACAGCTCTAGGGGGAAGCAGGCAATGCTTGGGTTGCGCTGCTGTCTAGACAACCTCCATTAAAGCAGCTCTGCAGGGACTGGGTCTTTGAATAAGAGCGCAAAAACCAATGGTTCCCCCACTACTTGAAGATGACAGGAATATGTGGAGGATGCATGAATGAGTAAATGTTGGAGGGAAAAAAAGACAGAAGGCGTGATGCTGCTTCAACATGAATGCTTAGTGAACATCTCGAGTGGGATTGTCTTTCAGCAGTCCCTTTCCATTGCATCATGACGGGGGTTTTATCTGACGCCCCCCACACACACACACACACACTTACTGGCAAACTTGACAGGTAACATCTGATTGCAGGCCCCCGGTGAAGATTTGGTCAATGATGCAGTTACAGTGGTTTGGATTGTTGGCTTTCTTGCCATTGTCGTCTGTTGACCAGAGAGAGGAGACAATATGAACACACATGACTGCACACTGCCCACCTCTTTAGCACATTTAAAAGCTTCACAGTGCCTCGCTCCCACTTCACAGCTCTTTATTCTCTCTAGCCAATCAGGGTAAGCCTTTCCGTTGTGGCTATGACTGAGTCAACCTGTCATTGCACTGCAGCAGGGCCTATTGACATTCCTTACACTACTTGCTTGCTGTCCCGTTGGTACATTGTAAGTCTCCTTCAGTATGTTTCCAGTGAAGTAAGGCACTGTTGTCTGTCGGTAGATTTTAGGTATAATTCGATATGCCAGATCAGAGACAGTAGGTGGCTCTGTCTCCTAACACTCCCCTCAATCTCAGCCGACACTGTTTTTACCTGCGTTTACTCACTTAAGTCGAACTGGAATTTCAAACTAAAGTATTTATGGGCCACAAACTCAATAAATAAATAAACCCATTAAACTAATTGTGTTTAAGGACGACTTACTGATAGTGTCTCCTTTGCAGTGCCTATGCAGTACATCCAATGCTGCAATGAGGAACTCATGGGCATCTTGCTGCTCGTAGCCTGCGAGGTGGCGTGCATGAGTCCACACCAGGTGCAGCAGCCGGAATGGAATGTGGGGCGAACGGTGGCCCGAGTAGAACTGGGAGAAGGGATGAAAGATGGGACAGGTGGGTGAGGGTGAAGAAGAAAGGTGGTTAGCCTATTTTTCCAGGTGTTACTAGGTGTGTTATTTTATCCACTTCATTCCAGTCTCTTTTGGCTCTTTTGTAAGCACTTCATTCAACAGGTCTTGCCAGATATAAATGAATTCTAACAAAAGTTACAAAACAGAACCAGCTCTGATGACAGCAAATCCACAGAGAGGGAAAGTGTAAGACACAACAGAGGCAAGTCAAAGCAGATGGGTGGGGGAAAAACAGGGAGAGTGTGCAGCAAAAATATCCATCTGTTATGTGCTGGAGATCTCTGGCTTGCTGTTGAAATTGGACTGAGAATTCAGGGCAGGTCAGGATGGACAAACAAGTGACAAGGCGAGTACCGGCAGGGTGCAAAAACAGTGCAACGAAGTTCCAACAAGAGCTCATTAATGCCAGAGGATCTCACATCTCGACGTGCGGATAATGCGCGCACGTCGCTTTATACTCCTCAGTTTTCTCTGAAGTCTGATTGAGCGGTGAAAGAAAAAAAAATGCTGAGCTGACGTCTCTTTTTGAATCTTACAGACTCTTCTCCTTTTCGGCAGTCTGAAGGTGCCTGACAAACGAATTACGCGACAACACGAAGACAAGAATAGGGGAGAGGAAGAGGAGAGAGTCGCTGATCAAAGCAGGCCACACCTCCCCTTTTCAATCCAAAAAAGCTGCCTGAGATCACGCAGGTGCCTACAGAGCCACAAGATGACTTTTGATGAAGATACAGAGGGGAGCTGGATGTAACCTATGAAACAAGGCTTAGGCACCAAAAAAAAAAAAAAAAAGACTGCTCACGTGCCCGGGACTGTTTAAATGTAAAATCCTGAATTTTATGCCTCAAAGACACTTCATGTGAAATACAACTGAACAGTTCAGCTAACTGAGACAGGACAGACATGTCTGTGTGTGTTGCGGAGGTGGGGGGCTGATGATTCAACTCGTTATATATTATAACACCACTTGCCAACTGTGTGCCCATATACACTGCAAATGAGAGGATGTAAGAAGGAAGTGAGACAGTGTGGGAGCAGAGCAGGCAGTCATTACGTAAGACTCTGGGTTGAGTTTATTAGATGTAAAATATTTTCTGTTGCATGAAGAATAAACAGTTAAGACTTTTTAAGGGCTACGTAAGTTAAATCTGGCTGAGCAGATTCAATAAAGGTGTATAATTACTGCATTGTATGTTGCACTCTACATTCCTTTCAGGCAGCATTTCTTCCCTTGTCTCTGCCTCCCTCTTTGGACTTGACAAAAGAGCACAAGAGTGACTCAGCCTTTTATGGCAGAGAAAACATTCTGTATTGCATGGTTGTTAAAAATCTCTAAAATTATAGCTGTGTACACAAAAAAAAAGATGATAAAAAACTAAACATTCACAAACCCATTTTCTTTGTGCCATTTACCAAACCTATCTAACAAGTTTGCACATGTCGACTGTGCGTCGTACCTCCTGAAAGAGCTGCGACATCTCACACACCAGACAGGAGTTTGATTGCATCTCGCACTTGTGTCTGTCGGAGAGAAAGAAGTCTCGTAGCAGTGGTGTGTGTGTCAGAGCCTGAACGATGCAGTTCATGAAGCACGTGTTGCCCAGATTTATTAGCCCTCGTAAACCTGCGGAACAAAAAGGGAATAAAAGAAGAGGGAGAACATCAGGGTTTTGAAGGTTAAACACGGCAGTGACTCCAATTCGCACTGGTGACGATGAAGAGATTTTTAAATCATATTTATCTTTGGACTACAGTGAACTTCCTTGTTCAAAAAGTAATTCAGTACATAAACTACCGGTATTTACAAGTCTTTTTCTTTTTTTCAATGCTCTCTCATTTTAAAGTCTAAGCTTTCGCTCAACTTAGCCAGACATTTATCCCAAACCCAATTCAGCAATGTTTTAGCCATTAGCTTTGGGTTATCATCATGCTAAAAGGTGTATTACTTACTATTCATCACTCACTGAGTTGCATTGGGTTTCCCTGGGCCTGTTATTAAGAACTAATTCCATAGTATCATACTGCTACTACCATGCTCTACCATGGAGGTGTGACCAGAAGATGAGCAGTGCTTCATGTTCACTAAGAGCTCTTTCCAGAAAGTAAAATATTTATCTCAGAGTCCTTTAAATGGCATTTGGTAAACTCTGTGAGCTGTCATGTGTCTTTTACTGTGAGCGATATATCCCTACAAAGGACTTCTGAAGATGACACACATCAAAATTCTATGCTACTGGGAATACGCGTTGCTTTTATGCCTTTAACCTGAGCTGTGGCTCGACAGAATTTTAATCACAGAGCTCTGAAGAGTTAATTGGATGTCAAGCTTTTGTACTGGCATGTAGTGTAAATTGTGAAACAAATGCACCTTGTAAGAATATAAAGTCAAGTAAAAGGTTTGAACACTTCTTTTACATTTAATAAATTGAGTTAAATTTGGTTTTTAACACTAGATTGATATATAAAAGGCTGGTTCATGTATTTAAACATAATGAAGTTATGCATAAAAGCCACCAATGCTTTGTGATCCATTTTTGTTTGGCTGAAAAGTTAATATGGTGTTGGGTCAGGTATGCCAGCAACACTGTGTGCAACTTGGATGTGTTCCCAAAGCTTTGAATGAATTCATTTAGAGTGAGAAATGATGGCCAGAAGAACAGGTGAGACACAGCTAGATCTTGGGTCTAATCCAACTGACCAAGGTTTAGTTCTTGATAAGAGTGCTCAGTGAGCGCCTAAACAATTTAGACTGGTCATGGTGGGCACACACACATAAAGACACCAGTTCCACTGCCCAGTCAGGTTGACCAAGCAAATTGTTTGAAGGTATAAAGAGAGTGAAGGCTGGTGGGAGACGGGGCGGGAAAAAGGGTAAATTACTACATGTACAAAATTAGAGACACAATGGAAACAACAGGAGGGGTAAAAGCATGGCAAGAGATAACTCCAAAAAAGGAACAAAGAGAAAACAAGCTCTGGGTAGAGATAGACACACATTCTGATGTAGTGTGCATATATCTGAGAGGGAACACTGTGTCCTGCCTCTCCCAGTCCACTGCCTGCGGGGCTGCCCAGTCTGGTTGACCTTGAGTATTACACCTAAATGCATGAGTGACTCCAAGCACACTTGCGCGCACACACACGTACACAAACACACAAAGAGCCATGGAGAAAACCCACAGCAATCACAACTACGATGAGAAGAAAAGCTGTGCAGATTAAGACGTGCAGAATAAACAGTGCAATCGATTGCCCACCTATGGTGCAGTTTGTAGTGATTTTCCTCCGCTTTGGATTGTGTCGTAATAACTCTAGCTCCCTCTTGGTCGGCTCCCACGTCGTGTACTTCTCCCCTATGCCTGTGGACAAATGTGACGGCGCAGAGATTACCAGGCTGCTTTAGTTTAAAAAAGAGAAAAGAAAGAAAACTGTATTAATGAAAACAGAATGCTATACCTTGCAATTTCCATGCTTTCCTCTGTTCCTCTTTGGCAATCTGCTCCATGTCTTTGTCATAAATGTAGTCTTGACACACAAAACAATATATTCCACCATATAATAGGTCTATTGCTGTAGGAAGGAAGGAAGGGGAAAGAGAGTGAGTATTAGATATTAAATTATAAGTATATTTTTTTTTGTACAGTAATAGACATTGGGGGGTGGGGGGGGTTAAAATGATTATTTTGCTGTCTAAAACCACTGATAAAACCAAGTGTTACCATCTTATTGCTTCCACTGGAAATGAGAGGCAGATGTGAGGCAGGCAGTGATGGAAAAGGTGTATTTGTCTACCACCCCCACTTGTGCTTCCCATTAACACAACCCAACTTCTTCCATTTTCAAACTCCACAGCAACAATATTTCAGCTCTGTTGCTGTGACAACCTATTTTTAGATTAACCGGACATCTTTCTGTTTTTGGCGCTACTCACAATAAGAAGGTGAGCTAATGCATCATGTAGAAAAACCAACCGGTGTATATGTGCTGCTCAGTGTTTTGCAAGGGCGTGAAATAAGAAAAGACAGTAAAATATATATAGAAACAGGATGCTCCACTGCATACAACAGCACCCGGTTAATGAAGAAAAATTAGAATAATACAAGTGGCAGAGAGAGGAGGAAGACAAGGTCCTGCATAAGGCATGAGAAGCATTTCAGCACTCGTGCTGAAATGAGTAAAGCATAAGAGCAAAACAATAAGAGGATGAAGAGGTGGGGAAATGAGGTTGATAGAAAAATAAGCAGACAAAGAAGGCATGAGCAAAGTCCTGTGAGTGAGCCTGCTAAGAACAGGAAGTGAAAATGATGGGTACAGAGCACTGAGAAGGGAGCTTGACATCTAGCAGTGGAGCAGACAAGGGAGTTTGGATTAATTTGATTAGAGGTAGAGAGGAACAGAGTGCCAGTGTCAGGGAGGCACCTGTGGAAAGCTCAACGCTAATTAAGACCGTATCCCCGCACACAGGACGGAGTGTGTGTGTCTGTGTGTGTGTGTGACCAAACTGCTGAAATGGATTAAATCAATTAAATCCATTAAGATGTGTACAAAACTGTTCTATTGTCTCTGTTGTTCCCACATTTAATTGTGCTCATCAGGGTGATGTCAAAATCTTGCTCTTTAATACCTTTGTCTTATTTCGCATAATTGGTATGTAATGTTGAAGCTACTCTTTTTGATAGCACAAGATTAGCAAAAGTCTACCATCCCCTTGCTGAAGAAGACTGCCAGTTTAAATGTGACTGGGACTAGGCACTCCCACAGGAACTGTAATGCAATGCAGTCAGCATCTATTTTGCCACTGGTCGTGAGAATAATTTAAATATAACCAACTAGGGTCTTAGAGTGCGTGAGAGTGAGCAACTTACCTAGATTGTGTCTCTTGTTTTTTGCGTGTTCGTGGATGTGTTTCTTTGTAAAACAGCCAAAAAAGACGCAGTAGAGACAAGAGTGGAGTCGGTTCAGGTGGGCGCCACACATGTGACAGATACACGACTTGGCCTGGAGAGAAGGACCCAAGGGATTACGGGGGTTGGGAGAGAACAGGGGACAAAAGGAATTAAGATCAAGGCAGGAAAGGACAAGTCCATAATTTTGAGAAAATCCTCTGAAGCAGGACAGAGCTTCGAGGCCTAGTAAAAGTATAAAGAGCAGAAAAATAAAGTTCTATCTTCAAGTGTCAGACAAACAATTCTGAGGACACAAAGCTTGAATGAACCTGACAGGAGGACAGACTAAAGACTGCTGGGCCTGCTGACAAATCAAACGCAGCGACAAATTAATTTCACAGTGAATCTTTCTGTATTAAACATGTGCAAGCCATAAAGGGTGTTGATGCTTGACAGGCACACCATTGCAAACAATGTGCGGGTAACTCACTAACAGCAATAGGTGTGTTGCCAGTGATTTCATTCATAACATGGCATAACTGGCAAACATGCAAAAAACTCTTCCTTAAAGGAATCAATGTAGAATAATAAGCAGCAACTATAAAGCTAAAATGCTAAAGAGCATGAGTGACACAGAGGATAAAGGACCTGTTCTATGAACACAATGTGTAGAACTATAGTCCTGAATAATGTGATCAGCAATAGAGTAGGACAGAACTGCTTGACATGCAGGTCAAGCATTTAAAAAGGGTGAAAGGTCAACATGAAACTACTATAAATAAATATATAAATGCAGTATTATTGATCTAATTAAAATCAGAGCTTTGTCTGATCTTTGTTTGTTTATTTAGGAATCTAAAGGACACTACAGCAGAAAGTTGTCAGCATGCCTTTTTGAAAGGGAGAAATTGAATAAGGAAAGGGAGGAGAAAGAAAGCAATCTAATCAAAGCCTTTCAGGGTGCAGACCTGATGCAATGAGTCACCCACTTAGAGGGGAGATAGCACAAAAAGAGCTGTGAAGTAGGTGAAGATACCGAAAATAAAAGGAAAAAGTACTGACCAGACAGCTTTCGGTTTTACACTTTTAGGCACAGTGTGTGAAACTAACCTCACCCTCTACTTTATAACTAATGCTACTGCATATAAACTCAGCGGTCCCGCGTTATGTTGTCTGCCTATTGTTAACTTTGAATTGGGATTCAAAAGCATAACCTGAGACACTCTGAAAAGCATAAACCATCATTGTGCCATAGAAATAAAAAAGAATTTAAAAAGAGGTCCAGCCAGTTTTGCCTTCTTCTTCCTGGACAAACCACATATTAGAACAGTGAACAATGAAATGGTATTATTACACAATTATCAAAGATACCACTAATAATGCAATCCCTAAAATAACTAACTACAATTGTAAATATGTTCTGTAGTGAAACTTTGTTCCCATGACAAAGAACTGGGCAAAGAAGTGGGACGTTGAATTGGGCTCCTACGGGCACATTAGTTTCAGGTCTGTGTACAGGTTTTGTGTTTCAGGAAACTAACATTATAGCTGCAAGTAACAACGCCGTTCAGCAAGGCACAGTTGCTAAAATCTCATCTCGCCGCTTGGTATGGCTATGCATTTTGTTTCCAGTGGCCCCTAAAGGTGAAATGCAACATTTTTATGCTTCCTTAAAAATTAACTTTCTGTCATGTGATATTTGGACAGAAAGTATATTTAGACCTCACTTCCTGAGACAAATACTTAAAAAAAATCCTTACAACTCCTGCAAATGGTGATTTGAAGCTCATCTGCACCAATGTTCGAAACAACTGGAGAAAACAAAAAAATTCGCAATCACCAATATGGTGAAAACACCTCAAGCTGAATTAGCCACAAGCCCACAAATTCAGCAAGTCACTTTCAAAAGCCAAACACCCCTAGAGACAGTCTGCTCCATTTACATTATATATTTCCTTTAGGCATTATTATTAGATGCAGCATACATTTTCAGTACAATAAACTTTCCTTTTTGCTTATTGTTAGCTTATAGTTAATGGTAGATCAGGTGCCTCTGAACCAGTAGTTATGCTGCTACAGTCTCAGATAAAGCATCTTCTCTAGCACATCCAAAGGTTTTTCAGTGGGGCTGAGGTCTGTATTCTAATGGCTAACCCATGTGTCAAAATGACTCATGCTATGTGGACCCCTCTTTCACAGGCTGAGCCCAATGAATCTTAGCATTGTCATCACAAAATAAGCTTAGGGAAGAAAAAAATTTAAATGATGGAAAAACCTGGTTATTCAATATATTCAGGTAATCAGCTGACCTATTTTCTTGTTGAACCTAGTCCTCCATTCTAATGAAAGGCTCTTTCTTACTTTAAAGTATACCTGGGAATGGGGGGAAAAAATAATCCTGATGATACAATGATGGTTTATTCACTGTAGCATTATCAAATGTGTAACATGTCTTTTTTTATTTTGTTTAAATGGCAAATGAATTACCTGAGTCACTTTCTTCTCCTTCTCCAACACTGATTAGTTACCTTCTATTCACCTTAATCTGGCTTAATGAATACCACCATGACTAGTTATAAAGTAGTGATGGATTGGTCAATTTAAAGAAAAAAAAAAATCAGTTTGGACTACATACACAATAATTTATATAAAAAATATTGATATTGGGTGGCAGTGTAATGATTCTCCCACCTATAGCACATATCCAGATTTAATACTTGATACCCTCTATTTCTATCATTTCTCTTGTCAGCTACTTGCAACAGAATTTTAACAATAGAAGTTAACACAACTATTTGATATGTTAACAATAACAGAAATGCCGCTGTTAACTGTACTTGAGGCATTATGTTTTTTAGAAGGAAAAAAAAAAACAGTTGGACTGAGACCTGAATCCCCGCAGAGATGATTTATCAGTGGGAGTGGGCAGAAATGGTCACAAATTGTGTAGGAGCCAGTGGTTGCAGGATAAAAATACCATTCCTGTGCAAAATTCTACTGTCAGAAGAGAAAAGAATTCAAAATTCACTTATCTGATTTGCAACAAAATATGCTAGTCAGGATGTGATCAATGCGAACAGTACCATGCAATGACACAGAGGTAGCCAGCAGAACTCCCAGTGCGGTCTATGTTTTGGATAAGCATTAGTAGGCATGGGCTAGATTGTGATGACATTGCAGTGGAGGGGATATTCACGGTTGCAGGCACTAAGCTCTGTTTTTATTCAAATTGGTCTGTGAGGCAGCCAGCTTTGAATGGGCAGAAGGGGCAGCACCAAAGAAAAGCTCTATGAGCTTGGTGAGTGAATAAGGAAATGAACTAATTACATCACTTAAAACTAACATCTACAACAAACTCTAAATCTTTAAGGTTGCATGTAAAACATATAAAAGGTAAAATGGGAGACAGTAGTAGTAGAACAGATAGAGTGAAGAAGCAGTTCTGTTTTTAGAGTATAAATTAAGCCCTAAATACACCAGTAAGAAAAGCTACTCACTGTACTTAATATTAATAACATGTTTTTAACTGCCTGTCCAAACTCATCCCACCAGCAGTGATGTTAATCCCCATTTCTCCACTGCACCATAGCACCAAAAACAAGAAACCCTGCTAATGCCACGCCTTACCCTACTCCTCACCCTCCCCTACCTCAATACATCTGTATTGGGCAGAAAATCTATCCCTGTTCTCTGCCTCTTACAATAGTTCACAGGCTGTCTACTCCTCAGTGTCAGCAGTCCTGCATCTCTGTCTGCACCTGGAGCTTTTAATGTTCTATTAGATCAGCTATTGATCAGCCGCTGGCTCAGATGACTGGAACAAGTGTCGGGCAGGTAGCAAGCTCATGTTCGTGCTGCGCTAGGCTGCATCTCCCACCTGGGATGCACGCTCTTTGAGGGCGGTTAGGCTGTGCTCTGAGTGAAGGGAAATGATGCGCTAAGTTGCTGATTCATAGAAGAGCAGATTTAGAAAACCACCGATTTAAACGACTATACCTCCAATCTATTATTAGCATGGGCAAAAGAGGGCATAATGCTTTGTGGAGTCCACCGATGCTGTGTGGGGCTGCTAGCAAAAAATGACTATGATGGAATAAATATGAATCCTCCAGTGCTCTAGATCTAACTTCACAAAAGTGCCATCAATACGTCACACTTACTCCAAGCATTAAGGGTAATGCATTCAGTTATTCAAACGTAGCCAGTAATGTGATGAGCTGTAACTGAGGAGGAGAGAGAATGATGACAACAATTATGATGTGGACAAAGGTCTGGCTCAACGGAGAACCTTCTTGCTGCTGAAAAGAGAGGAGCAAGGAGGGGAGGGGCAACAAAGTCAATACAGACTAGGGAGCAAAGCTATATGAGAACAGTGACTCACCATGCTGCCTAGCACTCATAAGCCCATGCATGCTTTTCAACACACACACATACATTAACCGTAACTGACATTAACAGTGCATACTATAAATACGCCTGAAAACACACACAGCAAACACAGACATTGTTAGACATTTGCTGTGGTACTTGGACACAAGTGTGCACATATACCGAGTCTTCTTTGACTCCATATTTAACAGGAGCAAGTCAACAAGAGACTATGGAAGAAAACTGATGGTGATGCTCCAGAACCGCACTGCTTCTGACTGACCTCATGGGGCTGTTGCCTGACACTGTCTTGGCAGAATGATGCTGTAACCCCCCACCCCCACTATTTTCACATAACAATGCCTGGCCCACAACATGCACTTTCAGTAAGCTGCCCTAGAGATACACAACATGAATCTGTACGGTTTCACGTCAGCTCATTGCATGGTCTGTTGAAAGTGATATGAATGCTGTGTAGTCTTGGCTTGAGAATGTATTCCCACCTCATACATATGAATTTTAACTTGGAGACATAAGGGATTGTTAGAGTGTGTAGTTTAGCCTCATACTGTCACATATAGTGGTATAACGACACAAAGCTAAACCCTAAGCCCCTAGTGTACAGAGTCTACTTTTCCCAGGAAAACGAAAAAGACAGACACACTAACACAGAGACACACACACACACACACACACACACACACACACACACCTGAATAAACAGTGTATGAAGGAGAACTCCATACTGGGGATTTGTGCAGATTTTGTAGGCCTGCTGAACACGTGACAATCTACATAATGAATATGTGAAAGTAATTAAGATCACTGAATAAGGGAGTGACAGTCTGCATTCTCTATTCTTTTACTCTTTTATTTAAGACATTCAATGATGTGGGAGAAAACAGGAAGCAGAATGCAGCAGTGAAAGATGAAATATGGTATTTAATTAGTAATACTGTATTTAGAGATCGTCTTCTGGAATATGCATATACTTGGAAACCAGCCATACTCCCTTGAAAGGTCATTGTGAATCAATGCAAAAAGCTCCATCACACAAGAGCACAAAGCCAACTTTAATTCAATTCACCTCTTAAAAACAATAATAATTTATGAACAAGTTTGTTAAGCTGCAGAGATGTTTAACTGTCCAAGCTAACAAATTGCTATATGGTTATTGCAGCTATCAGATGCCCAAAGCCTGCTCTACCAAAATAAGACAACTATTTATTTAATCAGAAATTGAAGAGCAGCTTGTTTTGAATGGCACCCCTTGGACTAATCATCAAATTGCGTGTTTTTCCCTTCAGCACCAATATGCCATAACCATCACTTGCGAGAAAATCTATAAGCACCACTGAACAGAGCCACAATGGAGCTATTGCAATATAGCTTCCTTAAAAGTGATATTACAGAGCAGACCCAAGTAATTGTCATCCAAGTGTCTGATGCTATTGTCTTTCTCACAAGGAGAGAGAATGTTTTGTAGACATAATGTCAATCCCAAGAAAAGCTGTCACTTCAGTGAAAGGTTTTAACTATAGGGAATGACCAAGTGTCTACAAAAAAGAGATTGATTGCCTCTTGGTTCTGGTCAGCCGCTGGAGAGTGACTGACAGCTCATTAGCCAGATGGTGGTGCTAAGGGAGGGCTGGACAGCAGCCTCATTGGCTGGCTCATGCCACGAACAGCATGCTTTGTGGCAGTGATGCCTTTCCAAAGCCTGCTGGACAGTCAAATGAGAAGTGTAGTTGAAGGGAGGACAATGAAAAGAAACAGTCTGTGGGAGAGGAAGAGGGAATCAGTCAAAGGGGAATGAGACCAATGAAATTGCAAACTCATGTTCTTTTTCCACTTACACAGACTCCCATATCTGAATATTCGGGTGTAAGGATCAATGAGGCCATTGCAAAAGATAATACCACAACACAAAAGCTTTTGTTTTGTAAACACCTATTTTTTTTTTAATGTTCCTCTCCATTGTTTATCTAAGAGCAAACTTTCATGCAAAATCCTACCCATATGCTTAACCAACACTTTACATATGTGGCTATTATTTGTAAATTTTGTACCTACTTACTTAAAATTGCTTCCAAGTGGAAGATTGTTAACATTTGTCCTTTGGTATGTCTTACCAGAAATGAAAAAACCCAGAATAGTATAAAATGCACCTAGGGGTACAGTAGAAGTTCACAGAGTATGTTACAGTTCCCTCAGGACACAGAGTATTTATGAGGCAAGATTTTCTATGACTAAAAAACTGGGAGGCAAACAGCATGTGAAAGGGGCACCACAAGGTGACACACCAGGTCCATGATTACTCTGGGAGGGGTTTACAGACCATTTGTTTAGTCTGACTCACTAAGCCATAGCCATGGTGCTTGACAGACCGAAACCCACATAAGAAGAAACCAAGGAGTGACAGAGAGCATACAGACATGGAAAAAACAGGCCTGGACAGGGGCCCAGGAACCAAAATCTGACATCACCAAAGCCACAGAGTGTTGCCTGCAAGCCAATCGGATGAGAGGAAAAAAATAAATAAATAACTAACAGAAAAATAGACCATTTGATTATGCATTTCCCAGGATCCACAAAATCAAATTAATTCAGATAAAGATATAATTCAAAAAATAATAACTCAACCCATGTTTTATTTAATTCCAATAAATACTCAGCATAAGCCTTGAGTAACCCAACCATTTCTTTGTTCCATTTCCAAGTAGCCAGATTTTCTTCTAATTTTTAAAGTAGTTTTGAAAAACAGTTCTTCCCAAGGTTTTTCAGTCCTTATATCTGACCAGACCAAGAAATGTGATATATTTTTTGTGCGTTTGATTGTTAAACCACTTCATAATGACCTATGTATCAATCAAGTATAAAAAGGCACCCGACTCAAGGGATAAATCAGTGCTCTAATTACACATAACAATACAACCCTTTAAATTGTGTAAAATAGCATTTTTACACCAACAAGATGATTCCCAAAAGAAAACTATTAGCCAGAAGATTTGGCATATATTGTCATGGTGTGCAATGTGTCCTTAAAAATTTAAGACGTGACAACTGAAGCTTGAAAAAAACGAAGTGACAGACTTAAAAACTATCCAGGGAAGATGGATAGTATTAAAAGCCATGCCCTTAACAAACGGGGGGGATCCCACAAAGACCTCACACCGGACCTGAGAGATGTATGTGGCCCTTATTTTGATCCATCTACTGTTCACTGAAGCCTCATCAGAAATGGTCTCAGTGGAAGAGTGACTGTCAGAAGCCATTCTTAAGGAAGGGAAACTGGAAGAAAAAGCTGGGGTATGCCAAACTACAAAAGAAATCGATTTTTGGTTCAGGCTGTGTGGAAAAACAGCGATGACACAAAATATTGTCCCTCAACCTATTGAGAATTGTACAAATTCTATTTTTGCTTTATATACACTATATTTCCAGGCATGTATGTAGATGTTTAAAAAAAAATAGCTGGATCTGAAGAAACAAGTAGCTGCTGAAGATTTCTGTACAGTACTGCACACCAATAAAGTTAAATAAAATATGAATAATCAAAAGAGTATTTGAAACAAACTTAATAGGCTAGATTTTAGAAGAACCATGGCTTAGCAAGGTTTACAAATAAAATAAAGTCAAGGTAAAGCAGGCAGCAGCGGCGTGGGCGCAGAAGAGGAAAAAAAGCGTGATAAGAAGAGACTGTAGGAATAGATCCTGGCGCTAGAAACGTATGCTGATGAGTCAAGGAGCAGGCCTGTGATGCGATGGAGGCAGATCTGACAAAGAGATCTCCTCATAGCACAGAAATCAGGCGCTCTCTGGGATGGGCCGTGCCTCCGTGATTTTGTGCATGTGTGCATGCCAACTGAAAAAAGAGGAGGGAGAGACGGGCGTCGTAATTGTGTCAAGCCTTGAAAATATATCCGTTTTCTGAAATTTCCAGCAGCATCTAGCAAATGATTTATTTCTCATCTTCTCTCATCAAAAGCAGAAAAGCACAAAGGGGGGTTTGCACTTATGGGAAAGGTAGAGGAAGGCTGGGGGGCAGGGGGTGTGGTTTCTCAGATCATATATGATTTATCAAAACTAGAAAATACAAGTTCACTACTGTCAGCTCTCTAATCATTACTCTTTAATCTAAGTAACAGCACAATCTTCAAAGTAGTTATGGCTGCAAAAATTCTGCCAGCCCCACCCCACTCTGCTTTCATCCTACCCCGTTTCCACTCAACCTAGGGTAATATCTCTTGTTTAACTGTATTGCACAGACCCTCACTGTGGAGTAGTCCAGTAAACGAAATAAGAGTTCATCGTCCTGGATTAAGCAATGTCAAGATAAATAAGTATAGAGGCATTACCACTCACAACCATGGCCATTCACAAACTATAAATTTTGAATACAACTGAAATAGATTAGCCTCAATCAAATGACACAAAAGCTGCTCTGACACCCTTCTGTCAAAGTCCACTTAAATGGAAATCTGGCAATTAAGAGAAATAAAATGTCAGGAAACAGCACAGAAAAGGTCCCACACGACATACCCATTTTAATCACACACAGAATTTAAAGCACACTAGCTTAGCATATCAAAAACAGAAGGGATTTGAAAGACAGAAGGGAAAGCAAACCAAAGCAATGGTCTTTCCTTTCCAATCCTGTAGCTACCCAGTATGGCTAAAGAAGATCTTTCCACTAACCAGCATCTAGGTTCTTGTTCAAGGCTAAATACAATGAACCACAGACTTATTCATCTGGAATAAATCCACCCGAAGACAAACAACACTGCATACTTGTTTATTCTTGCCATTTCATTTCACAGGGCATCTTCAAAACGCCCTTTTATTTGTATTTAATTGTTTTCTCAATGGACCGTTTGTGTCCCAATTACGAAATGATTTAGAGGCCATTTGTGATTGTGCAGAGAAGACGGTTGCTACATTTTTAGAACAAAATGACACCAGGCTTCAGGCGTGACAGAGTCTACAAAAAATAACAACATTAAACGTGGAGTTTATGGTTAATATTTCAACTGTGTGTCAGTAGCAGATTGCAGAACATTACACAGCAGATAAGAGTACTTGTCATTCCAGATGAATGGGGAATTTGCTCTAGAACCATAATGCAAAAAATAAATAATCCTAAGGTCCTCAAAATGAAACACACAGAATCCCAGGCCACACTGGGTCACCACATCTCTCCTGCAGTGTCCTATTCCTGATGTTCAATCTACCGGGTTTTACCAGTGAAGGGTTGTACATTCAGAACAGGCGACAGCGTAAATGCATCACCTGGGAATTGATATTGGCTTAAGGTAGGAAGAGTAACAGCTTACAGGAAGGCTGCTGAGGACAGTCCCTTCTAAAAGAAGATGGGAAAAATGCAATACAAGATTACAAGATTATAAGGCACTTCTAAAACCAAAACCTCACTCTCATCTTTCTAGAAGGTGCCTCTTAATTTACAGGGCTTCCCACCAGTGTAAGATGAATATGCAAAAGGAACTGCACAGATAAGCTTTTATCTAGTGAATGAATATGACATTCACAACATCCATCAGTGTCATCTAATCAAACCATTTTGATGCAATAAGTATTCAACATAAAGTCATACTGGTATCTAATGATCTTAAGAACAAACACAAAGTGGTCTCAACTTTACTTTTGTACCAATGAACCAGCACAGTAGTGCTCTGCATGTTACATTCGTTAGAATCTAAACAGGCTCAGTGACAAGTTGTAAGGCACAAATATATCAACTAAGTAAAATGCAGAAACTTTAACTTCTCTTTTCTACCTGCTTTCAGCCGTATGTAAACATACTATTTCAATATAATAAATAGTCATATGCTCGATGAAGGAAATATAACAAGGTATAGCAAGCAAGAAACATGGAAAAAGCCTGCATGTCTCTAAGGCTACAGGCGTATTGTGATAATTTGACATGATAGAGAATCTAGAGGGGATACATTATAATGAAAAACTGAACTGATAAAGCACATGGAAATGTGGAGCACAGAGCATGAATTAAAATGCAATCCAGTCTGGAACTGAAAATGTTAAACTGTACAGAAACCTGCTTGTCACTACTTTCAATGCAAAACCGTCATCTATCCTTGAGCACTTAACATCTAGCAGGATTGGGCCTGGATGACTGTTATTTATGCAGCATACTACCAAGCACAGATGGCGCAGGATTGATGGAAAAAAATAGGAAAAGAAACATCACTATACCTCTGATAAACTGCTGTTGTGTTTGTCTCAACATTGCAGACACATGGAAAGATTTATTAGACGTACTTTTTATGTGAAAAGCGGAGCTTGCTGCTGATTCAGAGACTCTGGAAGATATTATCTTGCAAAAAAGATGGTTGTGTGGAGCTGACAGGAATGTTGCTGAGACAGAGAGCGCTGCAAAACAGATACGGAAAGATTCCTCCCAAACGTATAGGACAAACCAGATTAGCCACCACTAAACACAACAACAGGAGTTTAGCCATAACTCTGTACATCACTGAGAAGTGAGCAACACCTATGACAAGTCATACTTTTACGACGGACTTGAGCTGCTGTTGAGCGCTTTCTTGTCTGTAGTGTGCCAAAGAAACCAAACGGGTTTTTAAAATAAATTGTAGCAGTGCCCCCCATTATACTGTCATGTATACATTTTCAGATGCTCTCTCACAGTTTTGCTTTATAATTCTGTCGTCTTGGGTGGGTGAAAAAAGAATTAAGACAGACAGGGTGAGCGCTGTGCTCAAGTTAAAGCATGTCATTTCAACACTGTATAAGCAAAAAAGGGTTACTGGCCATTTAGCACTATTTGCTCTAACATAACCGCAATGTAACTGAGCCATGCTTTTGGCTGTTCTACTCATGGTCCACCCTCCCCAACAGGCAATATTTCTGGCTGTAACAGTGCATCACAAACAATAAAAGGATGGGGCCGATGCCTCCTGCTACACTGGTTTACATCCAATATTATGTCCACTAAATGAAGAGGCACTGAAGCGGGTGGGTGAGCGGGAGGAAAGCAAGCAAGCCAGCTCTTATTCATCTGAACTACCTGCATTATGTCAGTGAAGATGAGGAGAGGGGGGAAAGCATCAACTCACCAGCTCTGCCCATCCTGCATCACTGTGAAGTACCTATTTTATCACAACGGCATAAATATGCATTACAACATGCAGGTGAAGCATAGATGGCTTATAAGCAAGCAACAATCAAACTGTTGCTAATGCAAGGTGAAAACAAAGCCAAGCTAGACAATGTGAAAACAGTGGCTCAAAAAAACAAGAGGAAAGAAAAAGAAGAAAGAAAAGGAGTGAAAGGGTGGGAATATAACAGAAACTGCAGCACGGTCCAGTGATGACATCAGTGTAGAGAGATACTCATAGCTGTGTAGGCCAAGCAGGTGTGGGATGAGCCCAAAAAGAAACTGGGAATAAAGCAATCAGCGGAAGCCCCTGAAAGCGACATGGCCAGGGTAGAGAAGAGAGCAAAATAAAATAAAATAAAAAAACACGCACACACAAAAAACAATGACCTAGGAAGCCCAACAGAAACCCGCTAATAACGTGAGGACTCTGTGTGTTCGTGCGAAGACACAATAGGTCCCAATTGGTGTGGTTACTGTTAACCCGTGACCACAACTCCAAAAAAAGGAAAGAAAAAAATCCAAGTTTAGACATCCAGCAAAACGCTCAGCTAATAGCAGATTTTCTCGAATTAACAGTGTTTCACTTATTAAAGACAATTTCAGTGTTTTTGTTAATTCTGCTAAGGATCCTACAGTATCCGCAGTTCACCAGGCAGAGTCCTGCTAGCTAAGTTACCGGTGGCTAACCATAGTACTGGCAACATTTGCTGCTGCAAGAGTACTTTCATTAAGATTTTGTGATTGTGCTTCGTGTGGGACACCATTTGCACTCCAGTTCTTTGTCTGTCTGTGCCACATTAAAAATTATTTCACTTCTGTTTGTGAGGCTAGCGTTGCAGTTCCTGTGTTTTTTGTTTTTTTGTTTTTACCTTGCGTCTCCTGGTCTCAGCAGTACCACTCCAAACAAAGCATTGGTATATGACTCGAAGATTTTGTTTCCAATTATCCACCTTATAACCGTTCACATGGGAGCACCCGGCCGGACTCATGACAGACAAAACATTCAGTATGGGTTTTTAGGTGACAATGAAAAGTCTCCTGGATTATTCACTTAGCTAGGCTAGCTAGCACGAACTGTCTGTCCAGAAATGGTTTCCGTTTGGAAATGGGACAATCGATGTAGTATCCAAAATGCTCCTCGGGCATCTGACAAACACGGTCTTTGATTAACTAGGTCTAAATCTTTTCATGTAGTCATCAAACAGAATTATCACTTCACTAAAATTCTGTTCCCCTTGCTGTTTTGACAGTTGGCTTTTCGTTTAGCTCCACTTCCACTCTCACGATTAGTTAGCTTTCTTTCTCTAGTTAGCCTGCTAACACTCAACTACAGCTTCACAATGCCCGCCCAGCCTGCGCTATGATTTGCCACAAAAATTACGTCACTACGTTCGTGTTGGAACTCGAATGGTGTGCTTGTTTTACAACCTACAGTGTCCCGTAACCATTGACTTCGTCGATGACACAGGCTTGAGACAAACGCCTCCTGTCCCGGATAACGTGGAGTATATAACTGAACCAAATTTTACAAGAACGTTATTCTGAATGGTTCACGCTACATCCATGAGTGGAAGGGTTTGTTGCTTCTGAAATAAGCAATATTAAAAAAGAAAAACCTATTTGTTGCTGTCCTGTATCATGTCCGCCTCGGTTAGAGGATGTTCTATTGAGGCGATGCCTCTTTCTTACATAGTCACTCTTTATTCATGTAAAAGTTTCAGTTTATGATTGCAGTGCAGTTGAGTGTGTGATATAATAGCAATAGTGTAAAGTGGATTTTTGTTTATTTGAACATGTGCAAAAATCTCCAGCACATATTTGAAGGTGCAGTCCTATTAAACGTGTAACCCCTTTAAATTAAACAATTGAAGCCTACCACCTAGTGGATAAATTGTGCATGGGCATAAAGGATGCAAGGAAATTTGAAAATGTTTATGCCGAAATGACTGACATGAAAGTAAGACAGTTAGGGAATAATTACCCCTGGCTGAGGGCTCAAAAATGCAATGCTAATCTTTAAATATAACTATATGGTACACTGTATGTCAGCATTTAAAGCCTTGACAAACTCCATATGGAAGACCTAAGATTTTTTATAAGCTTTGTATGGAAGCCAACCAACAGGATCCAGTGGTCTTGTTGACAGCATCCTGGTCACCCACGATCACCAAAGGCAACAGAGGACCTTCAAAAGCGTTGGTAATACCTAATATACACAGCATTAAGGAGGTTGGCTTAGTGGATAGTGACTTATAATATTCTCATACTCGTGCTGTGTTTAGGAAAGGTGGTGGAGAAAATTGTAAATGAGTGTATCTGCACCTGAGATGACGGCAACCAAGATCAAGCAGCTGGTCTCAGTACAGCCCTACTCTATCACACTAATTACTACCTTTATACATTATGAACCCAAGGCTGTGTTCCGAAAGCCTGTGTATGATTTGCATGATTTATTTTTATGATTTATTTTTTAAGATTTATGAGAGGGTTGAAAAAAGAACAGAAAATGTTTTTGTTTGTTTGTTTTGATTCATAAAGTGCTACCTTCTTACATTTTTCACTTGGGGGCAGTGTTAGCTAATTTTGCGCAACAAAGCCCACAATTCTGGATTTTATATACTGATTTCTAACTATGAATTCATTCCCACATTTAATATCTCTTCTTTTTAATACAGCCCATTTTGGAGAAGTCTGTGCAAGCCTCAAGCTTGTCATTGCTCTGCATCCCCTGTTTCTTATAACATCTCTTTTTTCCCCAGTATCATTAAATTAAAACAGACTTTGAAGTCTGATCATAAGCACACAGAAAAGGAAAAGGCGTTGTATCAGCATTATTACCCACCAGATGTTTTGCTTGACACCAAACAAAGGCTGTATTACACTATTTGGGATTTCCTGAGGAATATTTTTAATTCCAGTTATCCAGTAAAATGCACTGCTATTCCAGTAGTGGTCATTGCACAGGAGTGGAATTGTTTTTCATGAATAAAATGGTACTGTATGGTTCCAAAAAATCTACACTGAAAGGTTTATGATGCTTTTGTGAGCTTTACGTTGTGGGCATGTCATGATGGTGGACTCTCTGCATGTAGAAACAAATTAAATATGAACTCTTCTTGAAATTGCACCTACTTCCCTGAAGACATTTTCCGAAACGTTAATGTTTTCTGAATGCATGTTATTAATCATTTATTAGTTAAAAGAAATACATAATATTAAGGTGAGCACCATTGGGCCTGAGACTGTCCTTTTCAATCACGAATAGTAGCTTTTCAGTATGCAGCAGTGAACCTGACACAGCATGCCTGTTTTAAGTTTCAGTAACCTGCTGTCTTGAAGACATAACAGTTCAGATGATGCTGTTTATCCTCAACCAAACGGAGAAAAATATGTTACTGTCCAATATTGAGACAGGCCTCGGGCACATTGTACTATTCATATTTACGGCATTCATCAATCTTACCAGTTTCTTACCAGTTACCTATCTGTCATTTGGACTTTTTATTTTTTTTTCTTTCAAATGCAGACATGCACAAATTCCCTTCTTATCTTGAAAACAGTCAAAACCTTTTTCCCGCAGTGCCCAATTTATTTCATTTAACAGGCAGAAAATATACTGTTTGTTCAAACCTTGCCTGAGTCCTCAGCAGCAATGACTCCATCTGTAATTCAATTATGGAAATCAAAGAGGCCTGTTAAAAAAACCCAAAGCTTCGTGGAACCGAGCTTCAGATTTCTTGGAAATAAGAGACGATGAGCATGACGATGAGTACTCTGGTTATAATCAGGATGTTGAACAGTAAAATGTCAAATGAAGTGCAGGAATCAATTAATAGCTGCACCAGCTTATTATGTTCTCCTGTTTTGGATAGACCAACAACTAAGAACAGATAGAGTGCAAATGTGCATTTCATGTTACATGCCACAGAAGCTGACTAGTACAACTGAATCCTGACTCCTGATCTATCTCATGCACATATCCTCAAGTATCCATGGCAGTGAAGTAGTGTTTATTAAATTAAATGCAAATTTGGATTGGATTATGACCAGCAGCTGACCGGCTAGCTCTTTGGTGCACATAAAGACACTTTGTGAAAGCATCTTTCCTAGAAACTTTTATGAAACCAGGATTCACATGATGGGAACAAATCTCTTGTCAAATAAAACTTTCACTTTGCCCTAAATCTAAATAACAAGAAAGGTTCATTTTATTGGGAAACGATTTGTTTTAATGATGCACAGTTTCAGTGACTGTGTCTTTCATATAGAGATGCATGCTAAGATTAGACCACAGATTAGCAGACAGGACATCTGCATCCTGTCAGAGATGCTGGGAGGTGACACATCTGTTGGAAACTGTCAGCTGCCCATTCACGTCATTACAGAGGCTGAGTGGGGAAAGGCAAGCCACTCTGGGACTCCTATATATGGGTTCAACTGGAAGTGTCCTAAAGTCACCCAGGCTTAAAAGATATCTATAATTCCCTTGTTAGCTATAAGTTACAAGTTTAGTCTGGGCTCCACACGAGATATGCAGGGCAAAGTTTTACTGCTGGAGTTCTTACATAGAAATCTATATTGAGAGCTAGAAAATAAATAAATCACATTTTGTTATGAAGTATGATGAAATGAATACTTCTCAAGAAATTTTAAGCAAGAAATAAAATAGGAGCTTTGTGTAAAAAAAAAAAGCAAACAACCAAACAGAAAACAAAACAGAAGAACTACTTAGAAGAGTTTTTTCTGTTGAATAGCTAACCATAAACACGTAAATGCATACTCCATTTTAATAAACATTACTGGGAAGGATATACACTGTAAATAGTGTATATCCTTCCCAGTAATGTTTATTAAAGGAAGGCTGAGGTTGATATTTACAATTGTCCTCTGTGAAATTCACAGAGGACAATTGTAAATATCAACCTCAGCCTACCTCACATCTGAAAATTGACTTCTCCCTTCTTCTACCTTTTGCTGTTGAGATGAACTAGATGTGAGAATGGTGATCTTTGAGAACTATGAAGGATCATGCAAGTGTGAATAGATCTATGAGCTGAAAGTGATGTTTAGAGCTTACAGAACACATGTGACTGCATCTACAAATCACTATTCCTTCACGACTACCTGTGATGTTTAATAAAACCTCACTACCTCTGCAGGCATTCAGTCACTTTACTTGAAAGTAGAGCCACTGACATTTTCACTAAATATTATATAAGCATAAGCAGCACGCCCCAGCACTGTTGACTAGTATGTGCTGTTGGCAGCAAGTAAGTCCTGGATTTGAATCCACTGGCTGGCTGGAGCCTTTCTGTGTGCAGTTTGCACATTTTCCCTGCGTCAGCATGGGTTTTCTGGCCTGATCCCACAGTCCATGGGGTTACATTAATGGTGATTTTAAATTTGCCACATTGGTTATCGTTCTGTTAGCCCTGCAGTAGAGTGTGACCTATTCAGGGAGTACTCCACAGTTTACCTTTTGGCAGCTTGGATAGGCTCCAGCCTTAAACTGGATAAATAGAAGAAAACGGACTAGAGTAGATGGATTACAGAAGCCATTAAAAAAAATAATTAACATGGATTTTCCTTAAATCTATCAACATTTTTCTACTTTCAGTTGCATCACAAGGTGTTGACAACAGGTATTTGATTTTGCAGTTTTATGCTAGAACATGCTTCGTTAACACAGCAAGTGTAAGTAGATGTGTTAATTATCATGCTCTGCAGTCACTGTATATATGGAACAACTAATTTAAAGAACCGTAATGAAAGCAGGCCACTTACAATAAAACAAAATATAAGTCATAATTAAAATGTTACATTTCTAAATGCTTTTCATATACTTTTAACTTCATGATTTCTCCAGTGCCTTCAACACCATTCTTCCCTCGATTCTAAAGGACAAGCTGGTGAACTCTGGAGTGGACCATCACCTCACTGCCTGGATTTTGGACTACCTCACCGACCGACCACAGTATGTGAGGACTCAGGGCTGTGTGTCGGACAGGGTCGTCTCCAGTACGGGGGCCCCACAGGGAACGGTTCTGGCTCCGTTCCTCTTCACCATCTACACTGCAGACTTCTCCCACAATTCCACCCAGTGCTTCCTGCAGAAGTTCTCTGATGACTCTGCAATAGTCGGCCTCATCACTGATGGGGACGACAGGGAGTACAGAGGACTGACCCAAGACTTTGTGGACTGGTGCCAGCTGAACTACCTCCAGATCAACGCCAGTAAAACCAAGGAACTGGTGGTAGACTTCCGCAGGCACAAGCATTCTCCACTGCAACCACTGAACATCCAAGGTATGGACATTGAGGCTGTGGACAGCTACAGGTACCTTGGTGTTCATCTGAACAACAGACTGGACTGGACTCATAACTCAGACGCCCTCTACAGGAAAGGGCAGAGCAGGCTGTACCTGCTGCGGAGACTCAGGTCGTTTGGAGTGGAGGGCCCACTCCTGAAGACCTTCTATGACTCTGTTGTGGCTTCTGCTATCTTTTATGGTGTGGTCTGCTGGGGCGGCAGCATCTCTGCTGGGGACAGGAAGAGACTGAACAGGGTGATCCGAAGGGCCAGCTCTGTTCTTGGATGCCCTCTGGACCCAGTGGAGGTGGTGAGTGACAGGAGAACGGCGGCTAAGCTGTCATCCCTGATGGACAACATCTCCCACCCCATGCAGCAGACTGTGACAGCACTGAGCAGCTCCTTCAGTGGGAGACTGCGGCACCCACGGTGTGGGACGGAGAGATTTCGCAGGTCTTTCCTCCCCACTGCTGTCAGACTCCATAATAAAAACTTTAACTGATCAAGCACACACATCCATACATATGCAATAATACTAAGTGCAATAATCTTTCTGTCATCGTTGTATTTTTACTCAGTTGTATATAGCATTTGTATTTGTATTCTATTTTTATCTTATTGTATATTTATTTTATTTTATTCTACTGTATATAGTATTTTATTTTATTCTATTCTGTACAGTTGTGTACTGTATTTATTCTTATTGTATTCTAATTTTTGCCTCATAACTTTTGCACTGTCCACTTCCTGCTGTGACAAAACAAATTTCCCACGTGTGGGACTAATAAAGGTTATCTTATCTTATCTTATCTTACCTTATGTTATCACTGTCACTGCTTTTGCCGAATGAATAGTCACTTGAGTATCAAGAACAGGACTAAAGATGTCACTAATGTCACTAATGTTCAAGAAGCCTAAAAACCAGACCACACCACAAATAAAAAATGTTCAGTCAAATAAAAGTCAATGAACTAAATTCCTGTGTTCATATAATAATGGGATATTTATTCTCTCTACTGTGCGTGTTAGCCATTGGGATATTTTCATACCTTTCTAATAATGCTGGGTCACAAAATGACCCACTTTTTAAAATGTATTAATATAAGGTGTCAGAGCTTTCCCTGACCCAAATGGTAAAACACTTAGTGTTTTACCATTTGGGTAATAAATGCCCAACAAACTCAATCTAGGTCACCTGTACTAACTCATGTAAGTTTGAGCAGTATGTAACACTCTGTCATACTGGAAATTAGTGTGAGGACTGAGCTTCTGGTAGGATCTTCAATGATGCCACACGCTGTGAGGTATGAGAGAAAATGTTTCCTGCTGACCTATATTTTTTCATGGCTATTTGTTTTCATCAAAGCTTAATTTCAGCAGCTGCTCCCTTCCTCTTCCCATACCTGGCACACTCATTACCCACACGTAGCAAACACTATAAGGAAGCATTCTCATTAGTCACTGCAGCAATGAGACCACCTCTGTGACACAGCCAATGAATATTTAAGATCATCTTTACTGAGATTTAACTTCACATTTAATGAGGCCAACATAGAGACCTGCTGGTGACTGATCTCCCAGGAATATGGGTCAATGTAAGGGAAGACAAGACAGATTAGTTTTATATTTGCACAGTTATGACAATACTGTGATTTGTTCCTGAGAATTCATTTTAAAAAGGTATTGATTCCATCCTGTTTTCTAGGTTTATCGTATGCCACTATTCTGCATTAATCTCTATAAGTTGAATATAATATATAAATATAGTTGGATACATTGTAGTCCATTAGATTATATTTGTGCATGTCAAAGTTTATATGGGTTGCCATGCTTCACTCAACATGCATGACATGTGTTACACTTGTAGGGATAGTAGATTGCATTTACTGCCGAAATAGATGTTTCAGGTTGCTAGGTATTGGGATGTGAAGCAAATTTTCCCACTCATTGCAGGTCAGCTTTGTTTGCTCGGTGTATTAATGGATTATCTGGGCTTATTTAAGGGCCAATGTGTGCTGCCGTGGGTTTCATTCAAAATAAAAAACACCTGGGGAAAGTTATTAGCATAAACAGTAGGAAAAAAATAGGTTTCATTGGTTTCTCTTAAAATACAGTTAGCTTTAGGCTAACCACCACTTTAAAACCTTAGACTCAAGATGAGAAGACAGCAACTTTGTTTCCTTGATGCTGTGTAATGAATTCAATGATGACACTTTAAAGTAAATGATGTTGACATCATTTCTCCCTCAGCTTTTTTCAGCCTATATTGCTTAAGGTCATAATTCCCTTTTGCATTTTCATAGTTCATTGGGTGCTCAAAAGAGAACCCAAGGCAGCAAAAGGAATTACATAATTTTAATTGTGCCTTTTTATTTTTTTTATTTATTTCAAACATTTTAGCAATGAATGAAAAACTAATCTCCTCTATTTTGCCATTCAGTGTGATTCACTTTACCTGTATAGTCTGCATGTCCATTCATTCATTCATTGCTCTTTTTCTTGTTTTTTTGTTTTGTTTTGTTAGACTTATTTATTTTTTACTTTATTTTCATGAGTTTTTACACTCAACCTGGACTTGTATAGCAAAAACACAAAAATACATTCTGTAAATAATGTATGTGTGTCTGTTTGTTTATGAACTTTACTGCAGGTCAAGAATGTAAAACTTATTTGACATTGTGGCCCACATACAGCTCACTTTTATCTTAAGTGGGTTGAGCCTTTCTGCCAGTGAATTAAATTTTAACTGCACATTTAATCACAGCGGTATCTTAATATTAGAAAAAGGAGAGCGACTTCAACGGTTTTTCCACATGATAAAGAAATGCTGCTGTAGTAAATGAAAGAAATGTATCAGCAGAATTGTTTGGGCTTAAATTATAAGAAAAAAATGTGAAAAATTACAGAGAAAGTTGCCCAGACTGGCCTGTAATTATCTAATTATGAATTACCACTCACTATTTATTTATTCTGGTGGGGATGGGAGGGGGGCATGCAAAAGTTTTAAAAATTCATTTAAAAGTCAAAAAAATTGTGCACTCTTTCACACATAGCATCCAGTGGGCCGGACTGCAGTCTTTGCCAGCCGGTTCTGCCCCGCGGGGCTTATGTTTTACACCCCTGCTCCAGGTAATTGAAGAAAATACGTACAGCACACAGTGCGTATCCACGCAATTACAAAGTATAGCACTATATCTCGAAAAGGTCGAATGAATAGAAATAAATATTTCTATTAGTTTTTTACAATTCGAATGTAGTGATGTCATCAGCTTTGTGGCTGACGTAAACAATCTGCGCCGAGAAGCTGAAGAGAGATGGCGACAGCTCAGGCGAAGCTCGACAAAGAGAGCGATGACTGCTCTCTGCTGCCTTTAGTTCATGATATTATTAAATGGTAAGAGTATTTATTGGTTCGTGTGTTGTCACATTGTGTGCTGTATGCACGGGACAACACTTGCTTGTCTCAGTCGCTTGGTGGAGTTGCTATGTTGTTTGCTGTGTTAGCTGAAGCTAATGCCGATAGCTACAAATGTTACGTTAAGTGTCTGCAATAACAAAGCAGACGGATGACGCACTCTTCTTTTCCCCCATTTGCTTAAAGCATGGACAAAGACAACCAGGATGTCCTCCAAGAACTTAGTAAACTAAAGGCAAAGATCCAGGAGGCTCGAGAGCAGATCTCCAACATGCCGGGGATAGACAGCAGTCCGCTGGAGCAGCAGCAGCAGCTGGCCACGTTGCGGGAACAGGTTCGCACCAAGAACCAGCTGCTGCAGAAATATAAAAGTTTGTGCATGTTTGACGTGCCAAAAGCATCGTGAGACTAAAAGACTTGGTATGCACGCAGTATGGAGGTGGCGTGATTCAGGAACACCGGATGGACATTGAAATAATAACCGTCTTTTCTTTAATTGTGTCGGACTGCAACATGTTTTGAACTTGTCTTTGTTTTGTGTTACCACAGCGCAAATTTGTTTATATGATATTTGTATTAAATTGGGATTTTTCGCTTTTTTGAGTCCCATGATATTGATACGTTGTAATAAATTGTATTTTGTATAAGCTTCGTCCTTTAAGGTTATTCGGAATACATAAAACAGACTATGAACCACGGCGAGCTTCTTAAGGGCTTCTTGCAGTTTTAATCTGCATGTGAATGACGTGTCAGGATGATGCAACAAGTGCATTTTAACAGATGGACAACATTTTTCTAGTTAAGGGAAACGGAGATCTGTGAAGAGTGTGAAGCTTTGTTTTTAATGCAACTTCTTGGAGATTTGCTTGAAATGAAAAAGAAGGGGAAGGCAGACTATAAAAGTAACAAGTTTTATTTTCTTATGCAAAAGTCTGGGTAGACAATAAATACACATTTAGCATTAAATTTGATCATAATGGAACAATCAAGTTTCACCATGGTTGAAAAAGTACAGTGAAGTGTAAACATGTTTCTTCTTTCCTCAAATGCTGCTCTTAGAAAGTTAAAATAGAGACAGATTTACAGCATTTTCAGAGCATCTACTGCACTACACAGAGATTTATGAGCCGAGCTAGTTCACAAGTCTCAGCCCAGGCTGCACCACTGTGTCAGTTTATGGGCTTACATATTCCTTGTCAGTAAACTGGCTATCCACCACGGCTCCTAACCCTCACAGAAAAGTCTTTCACAAACTGGCAAATGAACTGTCAGCATATGATGCAGCCTTTCTCTTTGGCTTGGCTGCCGCCTACAGCTTTCTCCTTTATGTACATCAAGTCACTGTGCACGCTTGGTCTCCGTGCAAACGGCGCCACTATTCCATATGCGTTCCCGTCCTTGCACTTCTTGTTTTTGAACGACTTCCTGTGGAGAACCTCGCAGTACTGGAGGGAAACTTTGCAGTGTCGGTCGGGGCTCATTTCGTTTGGCAGCTTGGCCATGGTGAAGAGAGTCTGAAACATTTGGTCTACGTTGGTGTTTTTCTTTGCTGAGATTTCAAAGTATGCGCAATGTTCGTCCCCGCCAACCAGCTGCTCAATCTCGTCGTCTTGCACCTCACGGTAAAAGTCCCTGTCACACTTGTTGCCGCAGATGACCAGCGGGACGTCCACGTTCTCCTTGGTTTTGTTTCGCAGGCAGGACTTGGTCTCGTATATCTGGCGCTTCAGGCGCTGCACCTCTTGGAAGGAGTCTCGGTTATCGAGACTGAAAACCAAGATGAACACATCACCTGGAAATACAAGAGAAGGTATATTTGAATATCAAATAAAATTATAATAACAATATTTGACTGTAATTAATTAAATGCATGGTCAAAGCTTCATGTGTCTGCAAAACTCAACTCACCAGTAAGGATTGAAAGCCTCCTCATTGCTGGGAAGGGATGGTTCCCAGATGTGTCCAGAATGTCCAGCTGGTAAACGTCTCCCTTGATACTGTAGAATTTCCTGTGAAAGTCCTCGATAGTAGGCGTGTACTGGTCATCAAACCTCTCGTTGAGAAACCGAGAAATTATGGCTGTCTTCCCAACTTTTGTGGAGCCCAGAATCACCATCCGATGGCAATTCTTGGCCGGGATGTCGAACTCGTTTTCGGGCGGTGACATTTTCTTAATCATGATTGCAGCAGATGCACCCGTTGGCAAATGGTGCTCTGTCAAAGCGATCGTTCAAAAATCCTGTCAGTGATGTGAGGGCTCTAACCTCGCTCTCTGTCTGAAGCCAGAGGAGAGCAGGCTGAGAATTTATGGAGAAGGCTTGCCGCGCCTCCAGTGCGTCATGCGTCACCCTACAGCTCTCAGAGCTGGAGCAAGACCTGGAATTAGTACTGTTTTTGTGCGTCAGCCCTTTCTACCGCTCATCAAAAGCAAACACGAGTTTGTTTTCAGATATAATGCTTAACTGTTTCAAAGTCTCGCCATCAAATATTCCTAATTTCACACATATCGTTTACTTTTTTCTTCACATTTTTTATACAAATCTAGAAAAGGCAATCAAATTATTCACACATTTATTCACAGTGTGTGCATTATAATGAGGCATGGGACTGCAATAACATTACTGCCTTTAACCCTCTCAAGGCAGGCGTTGCCGATTTGCAACAGTTAAAAACTAACAACCTGATTACCCCACATACATATTTTATGAGGTTTTTTTACTCAGAAGTACCACTGCAGGACTTGGTTGTGCATTAGCAACAAAAAGTTTAATTTGAGCCTGAGAGGGTTAAAGCATTAACCTCATATGAGTATTCAACCACACAGTCCAAGCTCGGGCAGTTCAGACATAAGTCAAATTTCTTGCAAACAAAAGCTTTATTTGTTCTCTTTTACCACTGGCGAGTAAACAGACTGTACATCAGCAGAAAACAGATGGAACAAGGTTAGGGAAACTGAGAGGGGCGCAGTGATACACGCTTATGTCAAAGGGGTGACTAAAGTGTTTTGTTTTTGTTTTTTTGGGGGGGGGGGGTGATTTTAGTCAGTATATTCCTCCGCATGAACCACCTTGTGTGTCAGCCTGTTTAGAAGATGATTACGTGTTTATTTGTGTTGCTAAATATCTTTAGGTCGTGAGATCATCACGAATGCAAGTAATTCAGGCTACATAAGATTTGGAACACACGTACTCATCAGGTACCCAGCTGAAGTGGGCTACAGCTGGGTGTAACTGGTGCGCTGCAAGCCATCGATACCCATTTCTATTGATTTTTTGCTAGGTATTAATCGAAGCAGCCCAAGATAGAGCCTTCGGTTTGTGACTCAGACTCTGCTTTTCCACTTTACCAGTTTAATCCCTTATCACCTTTCACTTGTCTTCTCACCTGGGAATCATTGTAGAGAGGATTCAAGAAAGAAAGGAAGAAAGTATTGGGTGTTGTCTGGAATTGCTCGTCACTATTCACTTGGGTATTTACTGTGTAAACAATTTTCTTTGATTTGTCTAACTTACAAATGTTGCTGCTGTTGTGTGTGTGTGTGTTTTTTTTTAAATACATTAATAATTTTATGTACTTTTTTCAATAGCAGCCTGAAAAGTTAAACTCAAAGAGTCAATAAATTATAAGCAAGTAGTAATATGATATGACAAAAGTTGTAAAAAAAACCCAACTAATTCTGCATAACGTTAAAAAATAATGATATTTCTATTTATAATCTTTATTTTATTCAGAAATTCAGTTTATATATAAACTGATTTTTTTTAACTCTTAAGTTTTCATTTCTTGTATGAGTGTAGCTTCACTAAGCTGATGCAACACAGCTGCCACCAGGGTTCACAGTGTTGATATATTCAGTCTTGTTGCCCAATACGCTAAATATGCTTGACATAATAAATTATATTTTACCCTATAGGTACAAGTCTGGATATTTACCTTCATTTCACACAAATCCTAAAACTTGCAAATACTGATGACCTTTGTTAGCATTCTGTGGGGTAGGAACGAAATCAGATAGGTGTAGCTAAGCCTGGTTGTTCAGTGCTTCAGTGATGGGTTTGTGTAACCCGGCTGGAGTGAACAGTGCTAGACCCTTGACTATTGGTCAGTAATTAAGCCAGTGTGTTCTCAGTGATGTGTATAACATGACACGTGAGGAATAGCTTGTCCAGGCTTAGGCTTCAATAAAAAGACGTGCATGAAAATCTGATGGGTGATTTTAAATACTCTTATTCGCAGGGGATTATTCTTGTTGTTTCCGAGAGTTCTGATTAAGTAATTACAGTTGCATCAAAATATTTCTGCATATTATAGTTCCACATAATCCCAAAATAGATGGTATGAAGAATGTAAATACACTGAAAGATGTTGACGTTTCTTGGTTTCGGTTGTTTTTTTTCTGATGAACTTTATCAGAGTATTTCCACTGCATTTCTGCTGGACTCATATCGGGACTTTGACTCAGCTATTTAAAAATATAATCTTTATTTATCTTTGGCTATCTGTTTTTATGATTATTTTTCCTGAGGGTTCTCAGCATCTCACTTTATGACCCACTTTCTTGGAATTTGCTGTTGGGTAGTTGGGTTTTTTGTGAGAGGCGTGTCTGTTTCCTTATAGCCCTGCCATGCACACCACTGAATAATAATGGTGAATATGAACATTAGCCTGTGCGAGACATTCTATAGAAGTTACCTTGGGTCCCTGTGACCTCACAGACTATGCACTCTCAGTCATGCCTGGAGCGCAATGTAATTGAATTTTTTTCCATTTGTACAGAGTTTGTACACACTCTGTCTGAATACGGACTGATATAGGTCACATTCTTCAGAGGTCAGCAGTCATCTCTTCTGTTCATGTCATGATATATTTATCAAGCATTTGTTGACGATCAGACTCTGAAGGAGCCGTGTGATTTCAATTGAAACAGCCCTGTTTCTCTAGAAGTTGTGATGCTGTCCCATTCATCCACTGATTCTCTTAAGTGCACATCAGATGTCAGGTAAAAACTTTCCCAGCTAACACTGGGTGAGAAGTAAGAGATGTGATTTTACCTTAAAAATGATAAGTAAGGATTTATCTTTAAGCATTAACCAATGTTTTTGTTAAGCGACTCAGTAAGTTCATAATAAATTCAAGTTCATAATGAAATATGTTTTTCATAATAGATATTTAGCAAATAATTTCATTTCTTGGTAAAACCTCACATTGAATGGGTCATGGTCAGAGCTTATTTGCTTAGCCAGATGGAAAGAAACATCAACATTTTCACAGTGAATTTTCTTGAAGCTCAATGACAGATACACAGACCCAGGCTGCTCATCTAAGAGCTAGCTCAGGGTCAGTCCTAGAACATACTAACACACAGAACATGTGTTTTCAGGCACCATGTCTTTGCATGTGTTTTTACGCTTGTCATAAAACATGAGCCGCATGCACTGACCTGTCTACATGGCTGTCGGTAGAGTAAACACACCAGCTCCAGCCCACTCAGACCACGGCCAGTCACACACATTAGGCTCATTTCCTTCTCAGCCATGTTTGCCTTCATCAATTAGTAAAGAGAACACAGAGGAAAAAGGAAAAAAAGAGATAGTGTGATTCTCTATGAGGACAGAATGCTTTATAGGCAATGTAAAAACAAAACTGTGTTATTTTGGTCTGGTGAGAGGACTGAACTCTTCACAACAGACCTACGTTTTGGTGTTATTTTGGGCATCTGAATAGGCGCACTAAGTGCATGCTTTATTGTGAAGAAACCAGTCCAGTTCAAGAAAAATAGAATCTCGAGTGTCCTTATTTTTGTCAATGACAGCACCATAAAAACTGACAACACAGCTGCGGCAGACGGTGGCGACACAGTCTGAGTCTTTTTGCTGAGAGGAGCTGCAGATATTTTTCACTGTGATTTCTGGCTTGACCTCATTTGTGATGTTATGTATAAAAGGAAGCCTAAGCACTCTCGCTGATTTCACAAACTGCAGCTACTTCTGTAGAATCAAACTCCCTACGCCAGAAACTACACAGAACACTAAGATTTTCTGCACTATGTCATCATCCTCATTCTTTTCTATGGCAGCGTACACGCATAACACACATTTACTTAGTGACTAATTAATAATTGACAAGAATATGAGCATGTGTGCACATAATTGTGTGAATGAGTGTGTTGGTGGAAAGAGATGGAGTTGGTTCATATTGACTTGTATGACTAATCTGCCCTTGAAACCTAAGAAGTTTAGGAATAACTCTGGGGCGAGGTCTACCCTGGCTAGGTTGCCAATCTGTCAGAGGGCTAACACAGAGGGACAGACAACCACTCAGACTTGTAGCTAATTTAGGATGCCAAGTTGACCTAATGAGCTTGTGGCATGAAGCAGGTCTGTTTCATGGAGAGCGTACAGGCTTAGGAAGACCATGCAACACCCACACAGAGCCCCAGTCAGCCTTGATTCAAATCACTGCAGCACAGCACTAGCAACCCCCCCCCAATTATAAAGCCATTTTTGAAAAAATTGTTAGTTAAATTTCTGGGTCGGGGATGAGTTCCTGCCCCAAGTGGAGGAGTTTAAGTATCTCGGGGTCTTGTTCACGAGTGAAGGGAGAAGGGAGCGGGAGATCGACAGACGGATTGGTGCAGCGGTTGCAGTGATGCAAACACTGTACCGGTCTGTTGTGGTGAAGAGAGAGCTGAGTGTAAAAGTGAAGATCTCAATTTACCGGTCGATCTACGCCCCTACCCTCACCTATGGTCACGAGCTGTGGGTAGTGACCGAAAGAACAAGATCGCGAAATGAGCTTCCTCCGAAGGGTGCCTGGCCTCTCCCTTAGAGATAGGGTGAGAAGTTCGGCCATTCGGGAGGGGCTCAGGGTAGAGCCGCTGCTCCTCCACATCGAAAGGAGCCAGTTGAGGTGGTTGGGGCATCTGACAAGGATGCCTCCTGGGCGAGGTTTTCCGGGCATGTCCCACCGGGAGGAGGCCCGGGGCAGACCCAGGACACGCTGAAGAGATTATATCTCTCGGCTGGCTTTGGAACACCTTGGTGTTCCCCCGGATAAGCTAGAGGAGGTGGCTGGGGAGAGGGAGGGCTGGGCTTCTTTGCTTGGGCTGTTGCCCCCGTGACCCGGCCCTGGATAAGCGGAAGAAAATGGATGGATGGATGCATAGTAAAATTTCCTATTACAGCTTCTACATTTGTTGCAAGCAGGACATATTGGATGAGATGACATCAAAATATAGATTTAGATAACATTTTTGTTTTAATTGTGTATAGACACAAGGCAGTTCATGCACACTCCATTATGCACAGGGTTATTGAAAACAGAAGAAAAAGAACTACAGGACAACAGTTGATTTAGCTCAGGTATGAGTTATGATGATTGGGCCTGCAGGTTTTTTAAATTTTATTTTTAAAAGCTTCTGAAGCTCTTTATGCTCCTCAAAGACCCATCAGAAATATTTGATGAATTTTTCCCCCTCCATTTCAAACCTTCCATTTTGCAAAATAATAGGTTACATACCCCAATAAAAGTACTGTGTATTTATCCATGGAATTTGCCTCTGTTTACTAAAGATGAATATGTAGCAATGTGCTAATGATCCTGCAAGTGACAATCACAAGATGATAATTATAAGATGGTCATTTGGTTGTTTTTTTAAATACTAGAATCAAACTGTGTTTACATGGCGTGAGGCTTGGGCCTGTTGCGTGTCAGCCCAAGCTATCTCAGAGAAAACCTGTTGAATGAAACAGGGGCCTGTGATTTCCAGTACAAAAGCTTCATATTTCAGAGCCAATCAGAGCACCGGACTCAGTGCAAGTTTACTTTGCCAGCCACCTTCATGTTTGAACAATCTAACAATCTGTCAACCACATTATTATCTACAACAACATGCAAGCTGATGTCGTGCTCTCTGCATGACGTAGAACATGCGGTTGTAAATATGAAACAACAAAACATCTCCCTATATGATAATATGGCTGCCAGTCATAAGTAGGAAAACGCCAGTGTTTATGGCATTTAGTGACCTGTTTTAAGGACTTTGCTGGGCATCACAGTAGGAGGGAAATAAAACAAGAAAATTATATCCTTTTGAGAGATGTCCACGAGGACGGAACAACTTGTTCTATCAGCAATGTTGCTTCAGCTTCTCTCTGTGAGTAATCAGTGATTTGGCGTTAATGATTTCACATACACTGAAGTGGTTCAAAAGGTTTGTGTTTTTTGACCAATCTGACCTGGAAATTGTCTTGTCTGGTGGTTATTTTCCTCATGGCAGTAAATGTACAGACAGCCACATCTCATTATGTGCACCCAAAGACCTGAACACACCATAAAACATTAGACTCTCTCTCAGGTCACAATTATTATGACTCCCTTTAGAAAACAGTAAAGGCTGGAATAAATCCCAAATGCTCATCAGCTGATATAAAACACAGAAAATGGTGAGAATATAGAGTCAGTCTTTAAGTAAGTTCACATCAATGCTTTGCATTCCAATTTTGCCTTTTTAATTCAGTATCACTTATCCTGAGCCCAGTTTCCAGAGTCTGTGGACAGTTATTTTCTTAAAAATAGCTCAGATAAACACTCTTCACCAGACTGCAGGCCAAATCTGACCCTTTGGTTGTCCCTGACCAGCCTACGTTAGGTGGATTTCAAAGAAAAAAAGATTACACATGCACATCTGTACAAGTGACTACAACTTCAGTGTAAACGCAATACAAATAACTTTTATTAAATGTGAGTTTTGTAGGCCTGAAAACTATGAACTCACACTAAAAATAAAGACAGACTGAAGCACAATGTGGAGTTTTTATCAAGACATAGACTCCTAAATATTTATCTGCTGAAGTTAGAAGTAAGGTTGAGTGCTTATTCTGTGGAGATTGCTGTGTTTAACAGTTTGAATCACCATTATGAGACTACCCATGAAGAGAAATACAACAACTTGACCGATAGTGACATCTGAGCCTTTGCCAGCAAACCTGAAAAAGTAACAAGGACTTATTTTTATCCAAGCTTTACACATCCAGAGATGGAGCTGTCAACACCAGCTTTGTGATTTCCCAACAAATCACTAAAAACAGTGAGCCATTCTCTGGAGAGTATAACACAGAGTGTTTGATGAACTCTGTCACGCTAATATTACCTGAGAAAAAATGCCCTGTATTTGTATAGCGCTTTTAGAGCATCCCTCTCCAGGAGAATGGTAACAATGATGGATCAAGGACTTGACTTTTTCTTCTTGGTTCTGGACAAGAGCTGTGATATCCTACTATAAAGTTAAATCCAGATACAGATCCTGTGATGATCACCCGTCTGCCGCCCTGCTCATTTCCACCTCAGACACTAAACCTGACTGCAATTCACTTGCTCAAGCTGAAACAAGGTCAAGGTCAAGGTTCTCTATTTGTCACATGCATAGTTATACAAGTATAACACACAGTGAAATGTAGCCTGACACGCTCCTCGACATGTGCAAAAAAATTGGGGGGGGTGTAGAGGAAGAACATTATATATATATATGTATGTAGTATATACATTGGGTGAATGTGCAGTAGTAGCAGCAAGCAGGTGAATTCTGTACATTAATATGAATAGACATCTGACTATTTTACAGGATAGACAATATAAACATATTGAAAATTAAAGGAATTGAAATGTACATTGTGCCTTGGTTTAGTGTCTGGAAGAGTCCTGTCTCAGTCAATTATAGATGATGTGAGAGGGCGGGTGTGTGTGTTTAGGGCACGGATGGCTTGGGGATAGAAGCTCCTCTTGAGTCTCTCTGCCCTTGCCCGGAAGATGCGGAACCTTCTACCAGATTGCAGAAGTTGGAACAGTTTGTTGCCAGGATGGGACGGGAATTCTGTAACTGAACAAGAAAAAAACCTGAAAAACTGAAGATTGAGAAATAAACTACAAATAAAACTGCAATAGCACTTTGTATAAAGTTGAAATTCTTTGAATTTTTGCAAAAGCATGCACATTTTGCTTACAATTAATTTTAGGAATTTTGATGAAATTGTGAGGCCTTTTCTGTGTTTGGTTGTCATCCTGTGCTGTTTCATCTTCTCTTTGTTGCTCTCCCTTTCTCTGTGTGTGTGTTCATGTGTATTTGTGCGAAGACCTAACCATGCCTTTGTGTTTCAGGGACGGGATTCCTTCTGCCTCCCCACCCTTTGTTCCTGTGCACCTGAAGATGAAGAGCTCACCTGTTTGTCATGGATGAGTGGAAATCCTAATCACCTGAGCATTAAACTCACAGGGTTAGTGAAGCCGGTTCCTTGTGTTTATATTTTTGCTCTGTATTACTCTGTGAGAACTGGTATTCAGCTGTTTTCTTCTCTGTGCAGAAAAAACGAGTTTCTGAGAGAATATATCTGTGTTTGGACCAGCAACCTCTCCCATAAGTCCAGCATTTGAATCCTGCTTGCTCCACTGATTATGACAGATTTCGCATTTTCATTGCCCAATTATAACATATACTCTTATCAGTAGCAGTTTATAAAGAGATAAAAGTAATATTGAGCAGAATTCAGTTCAGAATAGTCCTGGGTCCATCCAGAACAGTTACAGTTTCTCTTATTGCCCCTTGGGAAAATTAATTGCTCATCTCTGCTCTGCATGCTGCCTAATGAAGGAAATTCCATAATTTCCTTCGGGATTAATAAAGTATTCTGATTCTGATTAACACCAATTGTTATCTAAAATTAGGAACCATAGGTCAATATAAAGCATCTTAGCATTTTGGTTAGTTATAAAGTTGATGGAGACCAAAAAGGAATAAAAACAAGGTTTCTATGCTAATCTTTCTTTAGCTTTGTGAAATGTTTAGCCATTTCAGCTATAAAATGGCTAAAATATATATTGATTCTGCCTGAGGTTTCTTCCTGTTAAAATGGAGTTTTCCCTTCCTACTGTTGCCAAGTGCTTGCCCAAATGGGGTCATTTTCTTGTTTGGGATTCTTGAGGAAATTGTTGTGGTGATTTGGTGCTTTTAAACAAAACTGAATTGAATTGAATAAAATCACAATATATCTGTGTATTTACTAGCTGGGTCATTGCCCAAAGTAAAACAACACAGTGGGCTTTCAGGGGTACCAGGGAAGAAGATTACTTTATCATGACAAAGAAGAGAATATAAGTTTTATTTGACAGTTTAATGTTTGTTAGGGAAAGAGTAGTATCTAGCTATCCTACTCCAATTCCTTGCTGAATTTGATATTCTTAACATAAGTTAATTTGTTCTTGTGAGTTTTGTCTGCAAACAAAGGAGCTCAGTGCACCTTTTGGAAAATTGGCTTGAGGTACTACTTGAGTTTTTCCGTGATGCATCCTACCGACTTGTATCAGAGGTAACTGTCCATTACAAAATTGTTATTACTTCAATGAGCAGTGCAGTCAGTGGATGTGTCTACACGAAGTGATCTTATAAATGCTCAACCTTAGACGTCAGTGAGCTGCTGCCCTTTGCAGCACTGTTTACGTAACTGTAATAGTTCTCTCTAAAGAGCAGGAAGGGAGAAGAAAGGAAAGAGAGAAAGGTAGCAAGTCTTTAGCAAGGATTAATATATTTAACCTCACCTCACACACTCACGTAGGCTCCCTTGTAATACCAAATAGTAATAAAATCAGTTGAGCCACCCTCCAGGTTGTTATGTCAACATTTAACCCCCTCTGTGAGTGCCCAAACCCACAGGCACACACACGTACGCACAGCAAATATTACATAAACTCCCACCAGGTACCTGAGCTGCTGTTGTGTACAACCTGGGTTCTGTGTAAAATTACATTACAATTCTTTTCTTTTCTTTTTTTTTGCATGGAATGAGTTATATCTAATAATTTGCAGAACTCTTTAAATACCTTGTGTGATCAATACTAATTTAGCCTTTTTCTACGTGACTCACAGCTCTTTACAAATGAGTGTGATAACACCACACAACAGAGAATGCCACAGCCTAAACACCAGAGGTTTGAAAAGGACACATTCCCTCTGTCGCTTTGAATTTGAGGAGTTTTTAATCACACAAACCTAATTTGCAGAGATTAACTGCATTTCTCTAGGTTTCCTAATCTGTTTCTTTTTATAGAGATGAAAATTTGCTATTATATGTCATTACTTTCCGTATGCCTTTATTAACAGATTTGTGTGTAAGGGAATATGAAATATTTTCTTGTTCAACTCATTTTAAAAGGTTATTAATTTTTATCTCCATGTGCTTTTCCCCAGAGCAACATTTGCATACATTTGCCTAAAATGGTCACTGATAACATTAACACCTAAATGATTATTAAATGCTTTCCAAGGCTGACTAAGCTGTGAGTCTCCAAAGGTTGTGTGCCACAGAGCTCATCATCATTTAACACACACCTTGTCACGATCTAGCCTGATAAAAGCCTACTCATCGAATGCTGTGCCTGATATTACATTTGTGTCAGAGTCATTCATGATGTGATGGTAATATTAGATTTTCAGTTGCAGTTAATATTAAAACCCCATCATCACATAAAAGTTTTGACTATTAAACAAAAGCCAAAAGAATTCATAGTGGTTATGTGTAAAAGCTGACATATATTGAAATAACCTGGCTTCCATTTAATCCACAGGCATGAATGGGTTAGGTTTTTTGACCACAGGCGTGAATGTGAGCATGAATGTCTAGCTGTTTGTCTGTCTGTGTTAACCTTGCAATAAGTGATGACCTATCACAGGTGTCATTTACCCCGCACTTTGCCCTGTGGTAGCTGGGACTGGCTTTAGCCCCTCTATCACCTTCTGGTTGAACAGAAGAAGATGGATGAATGTGTGGATGGATGGTTGGATTAAGCAGTCTGTTCTGGCCATCTTCTTTGTTTTTGTTTACACCTGCACTGTCTTATTGCCTCCCATTTGGACTCTGTATGATGCCATTTCACAAGCTAGTGAGAGGGCGAGTACTAAGTAGCCAACATGGATATTCCTACTGTTCAGCTAATCAGGCATATATGCATGTTCTTTTCAAATAATTACATAGGCATTATGCACAGGCATGCATAGTGGCCTTCAAGTTGAACACAATTCACCCTTCTTAATGAGCTCTGATATGTGTGTGTGTGTGTGTGTGTGAGAGAGAGAGATTATCTGTGTAAATAAGAAGGCATCAAACGCATCACAAAGCACACATAAATTACAGTAAAACACATTTACTCTACACTTTAAGTTTGAAAGTGAATTGTGTTTACTTTCTCGGAAAAATGTCAATACATGTTACAACAAAACAACTGCAAAGTTACTTCAAATTCTGCTGTAACTTCACTTTAAGATGTAAGGGTAGAAATACTGCAACCATAGAAGAAAGAACACCGGGGAGATATATCAATCCTGACAAGTGTTTGAACAGTTAACACACAAAGGTGCCATGAAAAACAATGCCCGGGGCTCACAGGAAAGAGACTGTGGTTTCAGTCTCTTGTGGCTGATTTAGATGAATTACCAATATGAAATTATCCCACATAATGGAAAAAGGAAAGGCACCCTCGAAGTATGAGTAATCCTAGTTGATTGTGGAACCTTGTGTATTAGCTGGATTTCATAAGGCTCTTTAAGAAGTTTGGGGCTCAGCAGGCTAATGAAAAAAGGATATGTAGTCCTTATAAGATTAACCCAACAAATTACTCTTGGACTGGGTGAAAAACTTAAAATAGTTGAAAACACATAGTTCTAATATATTTGTGTGGAGGATATATATTATGATTATTCGGGGTGATATGGTGATAGCAGACAAACAATCAACAAACAACAAAACTATGAAATCATATGAGAAATCATGTAGGGGGATATTAAAGCTGGGTGATAGGTGAAAATAGCCCTTAGCCCATAACTTGGAGGTGTAGTTTGGAAGTGATGGACCCAGTAAAGGCAACACTGGGTCACTTCAGAATGTTGCAGTTTAGAAATACCAAATAATTGTGTCTTGAATAGTAAGTCAAACAGGATGACCAGCAACAAAAACGTGCATGCTTCTCTGTATTTCACAAGTACATGGTTCCTGAAGCCAAAAAGCATCAAAATACAAATTTACACTGATGTAATAACTTCACTTAGTCCAAGCAATTCTCACCTTTGTTTTGAGCTCCTCACTAGTGTTTCTTTCCATCAGTTCAAACAGAAAGGTTTATTTCAAGCAGCCATCTCCCAACAGTGGATGATGAAATGCTAGATTTGCTACTTGAACTCTGGAAATCGGTGCGATGCCACTTTTGGGAATTCGCATAGCAAGAATTGGACTCGTATTCTGCAGCAGAAGTAATTCTGTGTCTTACTTTTCTGGTCTTTCTTCATTAAAATATCTGACACTTAAGATCATATAATACTGTAAATCTGCAAAAGAAATGTCTTGAATGATCCAGAGTTTTGCCTGGTACTGCAGCTACATATTATTTTGCGTAGGAGTGAATTTGAAATACAAAAGTGTTACTGGAGCAAGATATATTTCATTTGAGTAACATCTTTAGGAAAATGTCAGTGGCTTCTGACAGCAGGTCAGAGCACAAAGCATTACAGGAAGGTTTGCCCTCAGAGCTCAGCTGCAAGCCAGCTAATTAGTCCACAGCATGACAAGTTTGTATCCTGCTGTTCACAACCAGACTTCTCACCTTTGATCCTCTTTTATTGCAGAAGCAGAGTGAATATTGAATTCTTACCTCATTCAGTTTTAACTCTTTCATGCATGAATTATGACAGCCAACAATCTGGATTTTTTTCTGAAGTATTTTTGTTTATCTTTAGCCATGAAAAAAAGATTTTTGAGCTTCATTTTTGTAAACATACTTTTCAAAGAGTTTTGTTTTTTTTTACATGTCCACGTAGTCAGTTCATTGGCTGACCAGTGGGTGGCAGGGTATGTGATACATCAGTGTCCAATGTAGCAGTTTATGTGCAAGAATACCATCAACACTGACACAAATACAAGAAAACAGCCTTTGAATAGCTGTCCACTGTAGTGACCACTATGTGTGAAAGGGCTAACCATGTAGCCACTGTTTCCTGCCAAATGTCATTCAGAAAATAATTTCATGTTTTAGTTCATACAGTGTTTAAAGAACTCGCATCCTCCATATAAACATAATGAAATTTTAGATTCACCAGCATCTTTGTTAGGTATTCCTGTCCAATTGCTTGTTAATACAAATATCTAATCAGCCAATTACATTGCAGCAACATTTAGGTCATGATCATGTCAACCCCATTAGGACAACCTGCTGTTGATGCATGGCTGCCTGTTAATACATTTTGGTTGCTATGCCCCAGTTGTTGCAGTGCAACTGGCACAGCAGACAAACTTGTCATAATAGGACGAGCACAATTGCTGCTAAAAATATTAATAGCAACTCTATTCTAACCTAAGTGTCCTCTTGACTGTGTAACTGAGCCAACATGAGCAACACCAGACCTGAAATAGCTTATCTGACATCAGAGATCATAATTTGTTAAACTACACCAGCACTTTTCTCACTGGTACATTAAAATCTTTTAAAGTACAAAATAAACCGGAAAGTGCTGTAGTTTGATTTTAAATGTATTCTTTATTTGTTCAAGCAACTACACTTTACAACCTAAATGAAAATGAGAAACTGGGGCTGCGTTAGAGGGCAGCGCCAACTAGCTTATAAAGAGATAAAATTAATATTGAGCAGGACTGAGTTCAGAATATTAACCTTATTTCTTAATAAACTTTTTGGTTTCTCATGTGGCTCCCTGGGAAATTCATTTTCCACCCTGAAGAGCTATTATAACTATTATTAACTTTGACCTTTCTAACAATTTTAATACAGTGGGAGAAATAATTGTTTGATGGCCTGCTGATTAGTAGTTTTGCTCACTTAAAAAAAGAAACAAACAGTCTGTAATTTTATGGTGGTTTCATTTTAATGGAGAGAGACAGAATATCAAAAATCCAGAAAAAACACATTACATTAAAGTTTTGAATTGATTTACATGTTACTGAGTGAACAAAGTATTTGATCTCAGAGCAAAATGTGACTTAGTACTTGGTGGAAAAACCCTTGTTGACAAGCACAGCGATAAGATGTTTCTTGTAGCTGGTCACCAAGTTTCCACACATTTCTCTCTTTACAGAAATTCCCTAGATCCTTCAGGATGCTTGGCTGCTGCTTGACAACTCAAAATTTCAGCTCCCTCCACCAACTTTCTATAGGATTGAGGTCTGGAGACTGGCTCGGCTGTTCCATGACCTTAATGTGCTTCTTCTTTAACCACTCCTTTGTTGCCTTGGTGGTTTGTTTTAGGTCATCGTTACGCTGGCAGACCTAAGATTCCACATGACGGTCTTGTCCCTGATGTCCTGTGACATCGCCCATGATGGTGGAGAGGTTGCAACTGCAGAAACTGATTCTGTGGGCAGGTGTGTTTTATATACATAATGAGTTTAGATCAGGAGTATCTGTAATTGAATCATTGATTTGATTGATATAGACAGAGGCCTACTTTTAAATGATTTATAATAAGTCGAGTATTTCACCCGGTTTGTCTTATGGAGCTCATAGTTTATTCATCTAAACCTGGCCTCTGAATTTTTGACCCTGGAGCCAGGAGAGGATAACGCTGCTGAGCTATGCAATAAAGAAGCAAGGACAGTTCTGCTTGTCTGCCCTTCTTCTGTCACTTGATTCACACAGTCTAATGATAAATGCAAGGACAACTCAATAAAGAGAGAAACGAGCACTCAGATACACATACAGTACCATTCAATATTTCAACACAAATCTAGGGAGGGATTGCAGTGAAGATGTGATTATTCAAACAGATTAAATGGTGTGAAAAGTCCAAACCCCATTGTCTGTGTGGAAATGACCAAAATAGAATTTCCTCTCATGTTCTTGTTGCTAAATTTAGCAACTATGTTTGGACCAAGTGGTACAACAATAGAACACAAGGTCATGTCCTGCAATCTGTGTGTCAGTGCCTAGCTGCAACTCTTGGGCCCTGAAGAGCCATTACCAACAGCAGGAGGACAGGGTGTACTGAGAAAATGACAGACTTGGTCAATACTGGCAGCCTGTTAGCCTTGCTGCTGCACCGAGCTAATTATGTATAATTGGCCCTCACTGCTTTGAGTGCATTACTGGCACCATGACTCCAGGGATGAACATTATCGAGAAACTGATGTTCTGTAATGTGAGACTGAACTCAGAGTTGAACAGGTGCAAACATACACGGGCGATTTACATAACTCATGTACAAATGCACATAGATTTCTACATGAACTCATACACACATGCAAATGCTGACCTTCACTGCACTCGCCTACCTGAGCTGTCACCTGAACCCAAGAGCAATCTCATTCTGATCTGCATCATAGCGACTCTTGTTTTCAGGCTATTCTTCATATCTTAAATTGACCCACCATGTTTATGGAGCCTGATAGTGATCAGCATCCCAGAAGATCAATCCCGTGCACCCAGCTTTTCTCTGACCTCAGGGAACCTGGCTACTTAAGCCTTAGCAAGGACAAGTTGTACAGGCGTGTATCTGGCTGAACTCTGTATTACCTGGAAAGACCTTCTCCTGGCTGTGATGAGAAGGATATAATTCATTAATGCTTAAAGTGGAATTTTATTATTTTCTTGATAGTTCTTAAAGTACTTGAAAAGTTAAACAGAGTTTAGCTTATTAGAAAATAGCCATGGATGCTCTATGGATATCCTTATGGAAATCCATGGAGTATTACAGTAGGGCTCTAACCCTTTCATCATTTTCCCAAAAACGCACAAAAAATGTTTTATACCATTAATTCTTACTACTAATTCTTACAACTTACTATTTTAGAGGCTTTAATCAGATATTGAATCTATACATCAGGGGTGGGGCGGGGGTTGGGGGGGTGGGGGGTCTGGAGTTCCCCACCCCTGCTATACATAGTCTGTTGCTGAATTGAACTTTTGTGAAACCCCTTTAAAAGCTTACTGAAGAGTACACATTTTGTGCTACTCAAAAGTTGCATTTAAATCCATACTAGGCATCATTCATATGGACTAGTGCAGGTTCTTGCTCTTGTTGGCAATTTTGTGCTCTAGCTAGCGAGATTATCAGACATCAATTTAAATTCAAGGTGTTGGTGCTGATTAATTACCTTTATACTAGTTTCATATCTGTTTAACTACAAACCAGTTACTTCATTCCTATGGAAGCTTCAAAGATGAACTTAATTTTCCACAGCAATGCATAAAATCTTCTTGATGCTAATTAGCTCTAAAACGACCTTCTTCCTAAGATAGCTATGTGTCACTCAGGTTGCTTTCACTGAACATCAAGCACTCAACAAGCACTCAGAATTTAAAGTTAAAACCTTTTTGTTTTTCTTTTAAAAAGACCTCTCACATTTTTGCACTGAACTTAAGTTTTCAGTTGCATTTACATGGAAATGTAATTTCAAAGAAATTGTTCTGTGATATTACTCCGTGTTCAGCCTGTGTCAGAAGAACACTTCATGAAGACACACATCACCTGCAATGCAGTCAGGTGTTGTCATTCACAGGGGGGGGGGATTTTGAATAGTGTATTGTTCCTTCTGTGTGTTATGTCATGCCACCTTGTTGACCCTTTTACATGCAGTACGAGATGTGATTATTAAAAAAAAAAGCTGGTTTGACTTACTGACTTACTTAGGCTCAGTCTTGTTATTTAATACCCAGACCTTATATTTATGAACATGTACTCATTTTTATGGTTAAGAGAACATGAACTAATGGATACAAATCTGAATATACAACAAAATATCAGCTTCCTCATTCTCACTCACCCTGGTACCTGCTGACAAGGCAAATTATTCAATGGCAGATGTCTAACAAGAGAAGACGCAACAGGCTGAGCTACAATTGATTTGTGTTGTTCAGTAAAGCTGGTAAAAGCAAATCTGTGTGTTAGATTAAAGGGATGCAGGAAGACAACGGAAAAAAGCATTTGCTTGATGTTGCACTTAAATGTGATTAGTCTCGCTATCCTGTAATAGCTAATCGGGTGTCGCACCTCCATCCTTTTTCGATTTTCTCAAAGCCTTTGAAGATCAAAGGAGAGCAGAGACTATGACATTTTCTATGTTTGTTTATTAGACGCATTGAAAAGAAGATTACATAACTTTCAATATGACTGCAGCCGTTAATGCCATAACTGAAAATTAAATATTCCCCCCAGCAAGATTATAATGAAAATAGATTTATTTTTGAGCGCTTGATGTGAAAGTCAATATTCTTTCCTGTTCTGTGCTATAATAAAATGGCTTGATGCGTGTGTACGTGCTTTAACAGGACTATACATTCACAGCGAGGCTGATTTCCAAACACAGGTAGTACCGTATATCCCTATTTGTGTCCTTGGTATCTCAGTTCTAACAAAAAAGATATGCTGTGAAAACTCTTTCCAAGGACTTTCTGTACTTTTCTGTATAACATGAATAAATATCAACTATTAAAATTTTAATAAAACCAGTTAGTTTAGATCTACATGGATGACAAAGAAGGTAATAAGGTCTGCACCACATTCTCACCCCACTCTAATTCAACAACAGCAGATTTTGTATTTGTGGCAACAACTTCAATTTAATTAAGAATATATTTTTATTTTTTTTTCCTATATATCCGTACAAAGGGCATGTCCCACCAGGAGGAGGCCCCGGGGCAGACCCAGGACACACTGGAGAGATTATATCTCTCTGCTGGCCCTGGGAACACCTTGGTGGGGAGAGGGAGGTCTGGGCTTCTCTGCTTGGGCTGCTGCCACTGTGACCCGGGCCCGGATAAGTTGAAGAAGATGGATGGATGGATGGATGGATATCAGTACAAAGTTAAAATTAGTTAAAGTTGGTCAGTCTACTCTAGTAATGTGATGTTTGATCATGATTCAAACTTTTTTCTAAAAAGTTAAATATTACTGCCATAAAATCTGGGAAAAAATGTAAAAATGCTTTTCACAAGTTAAATTTGGCACATTTGGTATTTTTTATTAACACTACACAAGGACTAAAAAGGGGAATACATCTTCTGGAACATATACAGGAGAAGCCTGAACACTGAGTTTCAGCTATGACTGCTGCAAGAACAGCTGGGAGGGAGGGCTGTTATCCAATACATGTGCTCCCTCTGTACAAGGACAAGGACACACCTGTCCTTATAGAGCTCTATGGGTGTGTTTATTTTTGCCGGACCCAGTGACCCATTACAACTGCATATAGAAAAACCTGTAAGAGGATTATTGTTTCTGGTATGCATTTCCATTATTAAAAACAGAAACACTATGTGAATCACCCTTCATCCCCTTGTTTCAAAGCTTACTGAATGTTTAATCTACCTGCTAAACGAATCTATCTTTATTATTTAACAAACTCTCAATCTCAACAAAGATGCAACAGAAACAGAAGTTTATGGTGTCCTGACTTTCTGTCATTCTGAACAATTTACACATTAAGCTCATTCACTATTGCTCACCATTGCCACATAAAGGATTTTGGCCGCTATTAGAGTAGAGTGGAATAGAACATTCTCACCCTTTGTCTCATTGTATAGCAGGTTAGTTAGTTACTTTAAATAAAGCTTTTATATGAAAAGAAATTTGAATTTGACACACACACTGAATCTCAAAAGCAAGTGCAAGGGAGAATGAAATATAATGAAGTTTTCTTGACCATCACATTCTGTTCTTTCGTGAGAATGAGGAAAAAAGCATTCGCAGACACTTCCATTAGCTCTGTGGCAATATCACAAGACCCCGATGCCACCTAAGGCCATCACAGCAAGAGCATAATTAAAAGAGCAGAACATTATCCCAGGTGCTTAGCACGGCCTGAACCAAAAAGTAAAACCTGTAGTGGAAAAGGTTAAGAGGAGAGGACGCCTAGATCTGGTTCTCTAACAGCTAACACACACACACACACACACACACACAAGCTCACACACAAGGGCGCACACATACACACTGGACAAGCTGTTCCCTCTCCTGAATCTGCTAGCTAAACACAGTCTGATCTGTGAGTGTGCACGCGCTCTTGTTTTGCACATCTTCTCTACACTTTGCGCAGTTATTTTTCCTCTTGCTCTGTCTCCCAATTACAACAGCAGACTCTCTCTCTCTTTCTCTGAAACACAAACACATACATAAGCACAAACACAAGTGCACACACAAAAGACGCATACTGTTCTTGTTTGCATTTAACAGGGCCAGAACTTTCTTTTTCTATTCTTCAGACCAAAAGGAAAAGTGTCATCTTCCACTCATCATTCTGGACATCCACCCACTTGGACTGCACAGTCAGGACTCTTTTAATCCCTATCAGTGATATCGAACAGCAGGTAAGATCTTGACATTCTGACTTGTCATTTCCAATAGGAAGAAGATGAAACAGATGATAAACCATATATCTATGTATGAGTACATCTTGCACTGGATAATCCTGTTGAAATGTAGATGAGTTAGTGGTAGGTGGCACGTAACAAAAAATCTGCTCGATTCAGAGAATACCCAGTCTTTGTTTCTGTTCCTTAGTTTTATTTGTTTTTATTATACAATATACATATACATATGTGTGTGTGTGGAGGGGTGGGGTGTGGGTTATGACACTCACCTCCCCTTTGCCTCCATATTTGATAGACAGTGATTGAAAATGATTTTTAAAAAGGGGGAAAAAAGAAAAATAACTCATTCCCAGCCTTTTAGAGGCTTTGTCTAAAGACTGTGGCGAGACATGATAGGCTGAGGATATGTCAACACATTTACAGGACCGACTCTAACAGGGAAAACATGTTTTTGTTTTTTTGCAGTGCCGCTTAGTAGTGGATAACCTCAGGAAGCGTGATCAAGCCAATACATCAAATTTGCTGGTATAAGAGCTCATTTCCTGTTTGGTAGCTTTGCCAGAGACTTTGACTATAAACAGCCAAAAGGTATTCAAAGTTAGAAACAAAGTTAGAAACTTATTATGAAGATTTTCTGTGCCAGACCTAAACCGGACAAGCAGTTAAAAAATATATGTAGATGGATTGCTCATGTCTTAGAAAAGGAAGGATATTTAGCTGAATAATTTAAGCAAAATCAACCATGTACTTCACCTTCTTTTTTCTGGTACAAGAAAGATTTCTTAGGTCATCCATCCATCCTTCCTTTCATCCATCTTTTTTTGTAAGGTGGTGACTAATCTGAGCCCCAGCAAAATGCCTGAGCAGTTTATTCTATTTCTAACACTCAGCCCAGCCAGCTTTTACTGGAAGCTTATTTCTGCCACTTATATCCCACCCAGGTACTTGATCAGGTGCTGACTGCAAACAAGAATCAGGAATTCCCCAAATCAGGCACAGGGAAACAATACCCTCACCCACCAGGGAAAACCCCAGCACAAGCCGAACCAATATGAAAACAGGTTTTAATCAGGTTGGTATAGTTGTTAATTTCTTGGTTGCGTATAATAATAAATAATAATAAGCTATGCTTTAGCTGTTAGCAATGGCTCATGGTCAAAGTAGTCATTCATTTTACATGAATCTTTAAACCTCTTTATTCATAATTATGTTCCTCCATCGATTTTCTTACCACATTAATTTCACCTTCCTCCACATCTTCCTCACTTCTTCACAGCTGGTGCTAGCAGCATTACAGGGATAGCTCAGTAGGTAGAGTGGTAGCCCCATAATCGGAAGGTCAGGGGTTCGAATCCACTGAACAGCTACAGGGAGCTACACACTGCTCCCTGGGCGCCCAATGGCTGCCCACTGCTTCACTGAGTGAATGGGTTAAATGCAGAGAACAATTTCCCCACGGGGATCAATAAAGTATACATTATTGTTATTAGCGTCCTGTGACTGTGAGGCCTGGTTACTAGTTGTTGCTGATGCTACTGCTCATGGTGCAGCAGCCCCGACAGCCAGTTAAGTCGACACATTTTCCTGCATCTATTTTTAGTTGATTTTTCTTTTTTTCTTTCGGCTTTTGAGCTCCACTTTTTCTCCACTTCCTTCACACTGAACTTTTCTACAAGCTGCATGAGCGCACAGCGAGGTACGGGAGGGGCCGGCCACATTAAGAGACATCGGTGTAACTTTGTTTGTTTGATTAAACATGCAACTATTTTGCTCGTAATAACTGAAAATCAACAGCCTATTTTTGCAGAATAATTCATAATTATTTTTTTTT
>NW_024582570.1:954047-971074 GCF_018398535.1 Haplochromis burtoni
GTCTGATTATTGGGGGGTCATAACCCCCCTAATCCCCCTGGAAATTACACCCCTGTTAAGAGATCTAATTGGACAATTCAGTGTCAGTAATGAAAATGAACAAATGGGCTGCTGTCACTGGCTGTACGGCTGATGCACTTCAGGCTGGACCTTTGGGCCGGTTGGCCAGATTACCAGACCACCCCTCTATGCTACCTTTCTCACCGCCTAACACGTAGTGCGATTCCTGAGTGTTACAGTCCCTCATCAGTCTCCTGGTAAAGGGCTGGACTCTGTACCAATGGCCATTTGCTATTTTACTCAAATATTAGACATTTTCCTTAGGAGGAAAATTCTTCAAAACATATGTGTTTACTTTAGATGGCTCAGAGAAGTACCTACTTAATGATTTGATCAGAGGTTTTTAACCTGTGCTAGCTTCAGCTTCATTTGGCCTGTTACAGCTACAGTTCATTGATTGCAGTGTATTGAAAAACAGAATTTGCCTACTGAAATTTGTGTCCTTCCTAAATGATTACAGGCTTTATGTAAAGAAGAAATGATGCACCACAGTGGTAAACATATTGCAACTCCAGTCTTGCTGCATAAAAAATAGCCTTTTTTCAGCAACAAGATTGTTTCTAAGTTATTTGAAATTCATTGCATTCTGTTTTATTTTATATCTTAGATAGATCTCCAGCTCTTCTGGTTTTAGCAGAAAACTTATGATGCATGGAAAATCCCAAGCACTTGTTATTTCTTTTGAAACCTATTATTCTACTGTTAGATAATGTAATACTCTAAAAAATCTATAACTTTGAGAAATTCACTGATATATACTGAAGGCCCTCAGGCTGGAGGAAAACACACAATTTCCCAGCATATAAGCAAAAGTATCCTCTACTGATGCTTTCATGCCCACATGCCCAGGCCTGTAGCATTTGCAGAAATTATGAGGCAGTAGTAGCGCCTGTGAATCATCATCCCAGGGTGGAGGAAGACAAAAGCAGAGGACAGACCTTGTTACAGGCTTTGTGCTTCACATTGCTCACACACAGAGTAAAACATACTGTTGAGCACATGAAAGCAACATTGTTACCAGCCTACTGAGCTGCTGACGTCGAATCTGTTCTCCAGCTCACACACAAAGACACGTGCCTGGACCACAATGAGACACACACTTTGAAATACACACAGATACACATTCATTGTTTATACACATGTATGCAATGGCCTAAAAAGAGGAGGTTTATACCTTTTTGTGCCATTAATGGTTTTAAAACAACAAATAATAAAATAATAGAACTGCCACAAATGAAATGTCCAGTTCATCAAATAAAGAAATCATATTCATTGTCATTAGTGACTAGAATAAATCTAAATCATCTAGTGAACAATTTTAAGATATTTTCAGTGGGGTTAAATATGAATGAATTATAAGTCAGGATGTGCTTGTTAGGATGCAATTAAAATACAGTTAAGTCAGACTGGTTGATTTGCATGATATAGGTTCTTTCAGATTTCTTCTAAACGTGTGTTACTAGAAAGAGAAAGAAATCGCTTTTCTGTTTTGTTTTGCTTTCTTAATTTTTGTTTTACTGTGTTCAAAAAATGCTTACAGCATATAGAGGCAGCCTGACTCCTGAGAGTTACCAAGGACTGCATAATTAACCATTATAGCTGGGTCACTGTCAGGACTTACCAGAGCAGAATGAACATAGAGGTATTTTTCTGAAAGGTGTGTAAACAGGCACAGCAAACTGAGTAAAAGTCAAAAAGTAAACAGTACACATTGAGTATTGTGCACTAAAAGTCTTTATATATTAATGAAGATGAGTAATAACAGACCCATTAATTCCTGACTTTCTGTTTGATCTGTTGGCCTCTAGTTGGCGCTATAGGTTCCTAAAATCAAAGTCTCAGAAACAGCTTCTTTTCAAGTGCCATAGCAACACTGAACCTCTGTATGCTCTAACTCCCCACACTACAATTACCACCAACTCCTTCTCTTCCTCTTCCTGGAAGGATTTCTCTCCTGTGCAATATCGCAGCCAAGTGCAATAATTAATCAGTTAGCGATATTTTAAGTTATTAGAATATACTGCAACATTCTAATAGGAGGTGTACTTCACAAATGTGTCATTCAGAAGTCTTCTTTTTGAATTTCTCACTGTAGTATGTTTACTCATAAACTTTCCCCATCTTTGGATTCATTTCACAAAATGTTTTCATTCTGAAAAGTCGGTCACACTTGTCCAATTCAGGCTCCCCGGGGGAGCTGGAGCCTACTCTGGCTAACATAAAATAAAGGGTAGGGTACACACAGAAAGAGACAGATAATGTTTCTTAATTTTTCTACAGCCAAATTAGAATCACCAGTTAACCAAACAGCTAAAGTACCCGAGAGAACACATAGAGAGAACATGCAAGCTCCACACGAAAGGCCCCAGCTGCCGTTAACCAGTGCACCACTGTACTGAGCCACTGGTGATTAAATCAGGCTGGGTTCTTTTTTTCCCCTCTAATTAATTAGACTTCATTAGACTTTAATATGACTTAGTTACAATAAACAAAAATGCTTTGTTGCACAAAGATGACACATTATAAAGATATTTTCCTGTTGAGCTTCTCTGTTGAGTTTATGTAAATGACACGCAGGTACATTTTACATTCACCTATTCACGTTGCTACAAGTGGTGGCTTAACTTCAAAACCAAAGAAATTAAAGTTAAAAACAGAGTTTCCAAAGCTTCCATCTGCTGTTTACTTATTAATACCTGCGTCTGTTTACATCACCAAGAGGTGGAAAAGAAGTTCATGCCTTTTTTTGTTGTTGTTTTTTTAAAGTAAGGTAATTACACATAATACTTCTTCGAGAAGCCCCTAAATTATCAGGGGAGACTCTGACTGGAAATTATTATCACAGGGGTTCATGACTTAATCCTGTTCTGAGCAAGTAAGTCAACAACATTCGAGCATGATGTTCCAATAAAAATTAATTTGTTTGCTCTTTAACTCTGACATCCTAAGGTCAATTCCTACTTGAGAAATACTACAAAACAATCAAAACAAAGACGATTTGGACTGAAGCTGCTATGTAGCTCTGTGAATGCTATGTGTGTATACATATGTACAGGGTTAAATATAAATTGTACAAAACCAGTTCACTTTTAAAGGCGCAACATTTCAGTGTCCGACAGACTTGGTAAGTGCAATATTTTTAAGCCTGCTTAGACAGACAAAGCTCTGTCCGTCCCTCAGATCTCTCCATGACCTAAAATTGTAACCTTACCAGAAAAGATCTCAGAGTTATTGTCCTTTAAATTGCCTCTAACATCGTATAGTTTTACATGTATTGCCATATACAGGATCTGTAAGTGTGTCTGTGAGAGTGAAATCTCTCCAGAGAAGGGCTAATTACCAGGCCTGGAACAGATCTTGTGGACATGAAACGGATATAAAAAAAAAGTCTAGTTTGCTGTCATGGAACAAGTTACTTCAATCCCACTTACATTCATACAAAGCACCTTTGTCTATTAATTAACTTTTACTTATAATTTTCAATAATGTGTTTTGTGTCTGTCTATTTATGTTAAAATACGAAACAATATATAGATCTAGTATTCAAGGTTTAAAAATGGGGGTGTTTTCCTCCACAGATTCTTCTATTTATAAAGCCTCAGACAGCTCGGGTTTTTCACCCCCACCTTATGTTCAGTTAGTATTTTTTCTCGACTTTTCCTGAACATCTTCTTTTCTCCTTCTTTATATAAGGCCTCAGATATCATGACACAGTATTGCAATTTCTTTCTCTAGCCCGCCCTTTCAGTCACAGCTTTTTAGTAGAAAATCTCAAACTAAAATTGAAATCAAATCTTAAACTTTAGTTTGTTTTGAGTAATTAATAGTCTAATTTGAGCATGCGCGTGAGCAGGGAGAACTCTGGTGTAGTTAATCTGCAGTTTGTTGAAGCTTTGCTGTGGAGGTAAACCTCTTCTCAGCATCAAAGCGTTTTAAAAGCTGATGCGTGGGATTAAAAATATAGACTTTTGCTCAGGTTGAGTCGCAAACATCATCAAGAAATCTTCTCATCCTGGACACCACCTTTTCACTATGGAAAGTGCTGCAGATCAATAAGGGCCTGCATATCCAGACATCAGAAAAAATAATGTCCAAGCCATCAAAGTACCAAACTCCATCTGATAACACTGCCTCCACTCACAACATCCTGTGCCATTAAAGTTTGCTATTTGCACCGCTCAGAGAGATGTTCCAAATGTCATTGTGCACCCACACAATGACCACATAAAATCACAGACACCAGAAAGGTGTTGGGCCCAATTTATTGTTATTTCAAAAACCAATTAGAGTCTTTTTGGCATTCAACATCTTGCTGTTGGGGGTGTCTTTAAGGTAAAATAAATTAAAAAAACAAAACAGGAAATTGTGGTTTAAAAAAAGTACATATAATAGTTTCATGTAATAAAATTACGGTGTAATAAAACAAGCAAGTACACAAGGAAACAGTTAACAGTTAATGGAGACCATTTAGTTTATGAGCTTTTTGAAAGAGTGAGTTTTTTTTTTTACACTATGAAAAAATATAGGGACAGAATGAATTTAGTACCAGTGGACAAAGTATATACTTAAAGGCACAAGTATATAAGCACAGCTTCACCAAGGAAACTGAAGCTATAAAATTAAACCCTTTTTTCACAAAAGTCCACAAGGGGACTCCAAACCACTCAAAACAAATCAGGAATGTAACTCTTCTCATTTCATCTCATCCCTTCTAATTTCATCTTATTACATCTCGTCATAAATCCCCGGTGAAGAACAAATACATCTAGTAGTCCCTTGGATGGTTTTAAGACCTGATTAAGAAACACTGATGCCTTCCTAGATGATCAGCCACATTAATCTTCTTTAATGAGGAAAAAAAAACTTGTTGCTGATGCATTAAAAATATGTTTCTACATGTCCAGCACCATAGTAGCGATAAGATGCAGTCCAATTATGCCTCTCTAACTGATTAGATTTCTAATTAAAGTAAAGCAACAGCTGTAAAAAGCACTATGTCAAGAAGAGTGGTGGAAAAAAGAGTAACAGCAGCACTAAAGAGCCATTAAAGATTCTACTGTTAATAAATTCTAATCAAGTGCAAGGACCTCTCTTTTGTTTTATTGTTGGTTGTTTTTCAGTAAGGTACCTTCTTTTTTTGTTTTGTTCTTATTACAAAAAATCTTGTAAACTTGAAACACCTTGTCCTACTTTTACAATAATAATTACATGTGAGTGTATGTAAAATAATATGTAAAGTATTTTAGTGATATAATGGATAAAGTTTTGTCTTTCTGTACAACCCAAAAACTGTTAAAAAAAACTCACCAAAAAAAAAAGGCTTTTCCCCAGCACTTTTCCACTCACCAGCTCTTTCATCTTGCTAGTTCTGATTTTAACCCCTTGACTTAACAACTGCTGTCTTTCTTTCAACAAGGTGCTGCAAAGATTTTGGTAATGACCGGATAGCATCGCACAATTGCTGCAGATCTCTCAGTTCCACATCCATGATGTGAGTCTCCTGATTTGCTACATCCCAAAGGAGCTCTACTGGATTGAGATCAGGTGACTGTGGAAGCCATTTCAATATAGTGAACTCATTGTCATGTTCAAGGAACCAATCTGAGATGATTTGAGGTTTGGAACGTAGTGTGTCACAATGACATGTGTGTGCTGTAGTCATAACAGGATGGACACGGTCATAGTCAGAAACAATACTCAGGTAGGCTGTGGTACTGCTCAGTTGGTACTTAAGATCATGGTGTGCTGATAAAGTATTCCTCACCCCATTATACCACCAGTTAATTAGGTGTTTATATTAACGAGCAGTTTATTAGGTACACTTAATTAGCTGTATCTTATATATTGAGATGTAATAGGCACTTACAAACCACTTTGTTCAAACATAGTTAGCACTGTTAACTTGCCTTCATTTTCTCTATTCATAGCAGGCATGTGAGTCTCCTGATACTGGTGATTCACTTAGGAAGCTAAATTAAAAAGTCACTTTTGATCAAAGACAGGATCATTACTGCACACGCAAAACACATTAGCATGTGCATGCATCCACAAATGTCTGCACTGAGTGACACAAACATACACACAGACATGCACGAGGGCAAAAGTAGATGGATCCAGGTGGGTCAGGTCACCAGTTCAGCCAGTCACTAAACAACAAGTACAGCTCTGTTACATGAGGAACATGATAGGGCCGTGCAAAGCTGATGATCATCGTACATCACCTTAGAAAGCGTGTGTTCATACGATACTTAAATATGTGTCTAAAGCCCTGTGACACCCATATAATCTAATTCATCAACGTCAACGTATGTGTATCCTTGCCACACTAGCAACATCTGCCCAATCTTAGCACATGTTGTCAACACAGCTTTTGTAATTCTAGAGTTACCTGCATTTGTTCAACACTGCACTTGTATAACTCATTAACTACTAACAATATGACAGTGAACAAAAAAGTCAGTGGGCAAACCTTTCCCTTAGATTAAACTCTTTAAAATGCGTAGTGAGTCTTAATAAGATTCTTTTTTTAATGAAAGGCTGCTGATCCGTGGGGTATTTTAAAATGGAAGCTGCCTTTCTTGTGGATAAAAGCTCTCTGTTCTGCCATTTCCTGACTGCAGTCTTGGCAGAAGAGGAAAAAAAGAGATCAAAGATAATGTGGAAGCAAATAATAAAAGTCCTAATCGGACTTCCACGTGCAGGAAAGGTGTTAATACATGTGCATATCAATTGAAAATGCATCATGTGCCAAACCGAGAACACTGAGATTACAAAGAAATTTATCACACTGCACATGGGAAAGCACTCAGATGTTCTTTCAAGAACTATTTAGCTAAAATATGGTTTTATTCAGCGTTTGCATGCATTAAAATATTTTTCTAATATGCTTTCTAAATACTTAAAGAGTGTTAATTCCAGCTCAACTACTCGTCATTTCACAGGGTCAGAAAACTTGCATATAATGTGTTCCTATTACACTGTATATATGTTATTCATGATGTCTTATTGGGAAGAAGAAACACACACACACACACGCACACATATATGTATGATGTCTTTTTAAAAAATATATATGTTTAATTTAATTTAATTTTTTTACATTTTAGATATTCTATATATCATATAAAAGTTACCTTGCAGAATTCGGTTACCAAGCTCTAATACAAAACCAATGGGGCAAAACACGGGAGGGGAAGAGAGTTCACCAAGTTGTAGGTGGTGTTCTCAATCCAGTTTCATCCAGTCAAGCAGATCCAAACCATGGGCTACTGTTGAGCTTGCATTTCATTTATTTCCACTCAGTGCTAACAGATGGATTCCTTACTGGACAAGACATAAAGCCACATTGTTTTCACTGCCCTCCATTACGCACTTGAGACCATTAATATATTTTTTTCCTACCTCACTAACATCCTTCACACAGAGGTCCCACTGCCCTCCACTGGCACATGTGTGTGTCTGGCAGAGCCCACTAATTCAAAACACCTCATCGTGGTTATTTTGCTGTGGCATTAAAAGGAAATGAATTTCTCTTCAGCACAGAGAGTATGCCTCTTTCCCTAAGGGTGTTTTGCGCCAGGGCTCTTTTTTTCGTTCCTTTCGAGATCCATTAAGGGCACAAATGTAATACAACTGAATATGTCTGATTGATAAGAGGGCTGTCTGTGTACTTTTTTTAAGATACAGTCTTATAATGCATTTCTAAAAGCAAAAGGAGCACTCCAGTGGCTGAGCGTGGATAAGGGCAGGGTGAAATTGAAATAGAAAAAAAGACTTTAATAAGCACAGGAGAGTTTAAGGTCGCTGCGAATGTGCTTGTTCCTCTCTTAGCGACAACTACACAACCAAATTAATTTGCTTGTAGCTTGCCGGTACAGACACTGGGTCACAGGGTGAGCTCCAAAAAGTCCTTCAACCTGAATGGCCAACAATTTCTCATCCCAGGGCATCTGATACTGCTAGATATTGGTCATGGTTGAAGGATGAGACCTTCAGTTTAAAAATCCAAACAATTAGTAAGTAGTGCCTCGTTTTATTTTCTGGGTTTTCTTGAGCCATCAATCAGTCCATCACACACCGTCTTTGTTCCACAAAACATTGTTGTATACCAAACAATACAACCATGGTGGACAAACTGTGACATGACAGGACATGTGACATCCCATCCCATTCCAACTAATAATTTAGTAGTTAGTAGTTGATCAGGTGACCCTGGACCCTACCTTAGTTAAGCTGAGGCCTTGGTCTGTCAATATACAGGACTATGCTGAATATGTGACTGGGTACATTAGCACCTTTGTTGACAATACTGTGCCCACCACACACGTCAGAAAGTTCTCCAACCAGAAGCCTTGGATCAACAGCAGGTATGACACATGCTGTATACTCGGTCTCTTGCATTTAGATCAGGCAATGAGACAGAGTACAAAGCTGCGAAGTATGGACTGAGGAAAGCCATTACAGCGGCTAAGAGGCAGTACAGAGAGAAGCTGGATGGCTTCTACTCTTCTGCTGACTGCGGGTGGATGCGGCAGGGCTTACAGCACATCACAGAGTACAGGGCCACCATCAGCACCATCAGGTCTGCAGTAAGTCTGCTGGATGACCTCAATTGATTCTACGCCCACTTCAAGACCCTCCAGACCTCCCAGACCTTCCAGAACCCCCAGGTATGCCTACGCCGGTGTAGTGTAGGTAACACTCGGCCTACACCCCACCCTATGTGACTGGCTACAGGACCTTTTGACTGGCAGACCCCAGTCCGTCAGGATTGGCAACAGGACTTCAGCCAGCATTAGTACTAACACTGGCATTCCACAGGGTTGCATCCTCAGTCCCATCCTCTACACCCTGTACACCTACGACTGTTTCGCCTCCAATAGGGATAACACCATACTAAAGTTCGCGGACGACACTGCAGTGATTGGTCGCATCATTGGAAGAGATAAGCGGCTTATAGGAGACTGGTGTCATGGTGTGAGGACAACAACGTCACCCTCAACACTGATAAAACAAAAGAGATGATATTGGACACAAGGAAGAGGAGGAGGCCTCACCAGCCACTGTTTATCCAGGGGCTTGAAGTGGAGAGGGTGAGCAGCTTTAGATACCTGGGCGTCTACATCACTGAGGACCTCACCTGGACTACAGCTGCATTGTGGAGAGCACCCTGACCAGCTGCATCTCTGCAGCATGGTGCGACAGCACTACTGCTATGGACCGCAAATGCTTGAGGAGAGTGATAACAACTGCGGAGAAGATCATCATGACTCCGCTGCCCTCTCTGAAGTGCATCTACCATCGCAGAGTCCAGAGGAGAGCTGCCTCCATCCTCAACGACCCCACGCACCCCCATCGCAGACTGTTCACGCTTCTGCTCTTGGAATGAAGGTTTAGAAGTGTGAAATCCAGAACATCTCGACTCAACAACTCCTTCTTCCTCACTGCTATCAGACTCTTGAACAGCCGACCTATTTTTAACAGTAGGAATAATTATTGCAGGTCATCTCACAAATGAACTAGCATATTAAGCTCATAGCTCTTTTGCACATAAATCTATTTAATACTTCATTTTTTTCTTTTTTGTCTCCATTTATTTATTCATGCTATTTGTATTTTATCTATTGTACATATTAACCGTCATCTGTGTGTGGACAGCAGAGAAAAAATTTCATTGTACAGAGAAATGCTTTTCTTGGTACACATGACAATAATATATAATATATATCTTGGTCTCAGCCTCAAGAGCTTCCTATGATGCACTAGGTTTTTTCTCCACTCGCCTCTTTTCATGCTTTATGTGTTTTTGCACAACTTTCCATTTAATCATTAACTATTATGAATCTCACTCTTCCTGGTTCTGTTGGAGGTTTCTTCCTGTTAAAAGGGAGTTTTTTCTTCCTACTGTCGTCACGTGCTTGCACCAAGGGGGTCGTCTGATTGTTGGCATTTTCTCTCTAGAATTTTAGGGTCTTTGCTATACAATATAAAGTGCCTTGAGCTGACTGTTGTTGTAAGCATAAAACTGAATCAAACTTAACTGAAATGAGTGTTAGCATATTTGTCACACATCTGTTGCACTGAAGCATGTTCAAATGGCATCTAATGGCTGGAACCAGTGGGAGCAATAACTATAAAACAACAGGAGGTCAGCGAAGCATCTTAACTAAACACTTATCAAACATTTGAAACTGATTTATTTTGTGATGACCAGACATAAAGAAAATATTCAATGGGTGATTAATTATGCCTTTGGCACACCTCACATGTACATTTAGTTGAAGTCATAGAGCAACATGATATTTTCTGTGTTTCACTGATGGGTTCTGCTTGAGCGTCAGTTGTCCGTCATTCACTGTGACTCATTTTGCTCCAGGCTAAAAAAAAGACAAGAGAAACCTGTTGAAGCATAATCCTAATGTCTTCTTGTGCTTGGAAAATCATTTTAAATTGATTAATTTCTCCCTAACCCCTGTCCAAAATCTGTAGCAAGGGAAAGGATAAAAGGTAGAGATTTTAGTTGACTTGTATGAAAGGATCGCCAAGCGGCGGCTTAAACATTATATCCACTTTATCCTCAAAGTGAACTATGCAGTGTTCTCAGTAAAGATTCTAAAGGACAAGATAAGAACAGCTGGAGTTATTGGACTCTAGCAAGTTTAATAAATTGGTCAACATCTACTGATCTTCTGAGTGTTACCTGCACACAAGACATCACACCATATGCAGTTCTGAACACCATCTTCATATTGGCCTTTAATTTACTGTGCAAAGTTGACAGACTTTCTTATAATTTTTAAGTGGTCTTGAGCAACGATTTTTCAGGTCAGATGGTCTTCCAAAGTTTTTCTTTGGACACTGCCTGCTTTTTAACTCATCTTGAAAAGATGGATGGAATTGTGAATGTAGAAAAGTATCATCGCTTTACAGTAAGTGTCTGGAAAGTGTCTGATAGAGCAACAGCTCGATTTTTCAGGAAAACAGTGATTCCAAACACTGGGCCATATCATACCGTTCACGGTAACACCGGTATAATGTTGGGCAACGATAAGAAAATGAAATATCGCGATAGAATATGGGTAAAACGCGCATGTGCAGTGCCTTTTATTTCATACGCACATGGCGGGAAAAGCATGGCGGAGAATGAGAGCAAAAGCGGATCGTTGAATGAAACGGATGAAGCAGAACTGGTTTGTAAAAATGCTGCAACTTCATTGGTGTGGAACTGGTTTAGCTTTCGTCCGTCAGATACACAACAAAGCACTATTTTTGGTAGAGCATGCTAGCGGGCCGTCGTTATTACCGTGTTTTTGGAAAATACGGCACACTTAAAATCAATCCTTTGATTTTTCTGAAAATCGACAGTGCCCCTTATAATCCCGTGTGCCTTATGTATGAATTCTGGTTGTGTTTACTGACCTCGAAATGATTTTATGTGGTACACGGCGCTCGAAAATCTGTCAAATGTTTTAGTACGACTTTGCTAAGCTACGAACCCGCACCGCTTGATGGATTGTCGGAGCATTACGGCTATCGTAGGCAGGAGCCTCGCGGAGTGATACGTACTGTGCTTCAACATAATATTACCGTATTGTGTGTGTATAACCTCTTTTTAAGTTTTGTGGATATTATACATGGTTATGCTGAGGATATGTCGGCCAATTTCCACTGGAAATGCCTTTTGGTTAAACTGTCAGCAAGGAATTTGCATTTGCACTGTTAAATTTTATATAACTTTAATGCTTGTTTAAGTGAAAATACATTGATGTTTTTTGGGGTTTTTTGCACTAATAAAGTTGTGGAGTTGTAAAGTATTTTGTCTAGTGTCAATTATATCGTCAGTTATATCGTTATCACAAATTTTCAAATGTATATCGTGATAAATATTTTTGGTCATATCGCCCTGCTCTACTGCCGGGAAGTAAAAGCATACCTGGATTGAAAAACACAGACACTACCATGAACTGGCTTCCCTAAAGCCCAGACCTCAACATTAATGAAGCAGTGAGGGATCATCTCGATAGAGAATAGAGCAAAATACAGCCAGCACTCAAAGACGCCCTTCAAGAAGCCTAAATAACAATTCCTTGAAACTCAAGTTGGTACCAGTCATTTTGTGTCAACAGCAGTTATTTTGTCTGTCATCTCTACAGTTTGATGATTTTTAATTTTATTTCCATCCCTTGGTCAACTTACCATGCTTTTCATGTGTATGCTCCTGTTTGTGTTTGGAAATTTCACATACTTCATACTGGCGCATTAGACACTTTGAGACAATTTGAAACTCTCAGATTACTGCCTCCTAAAACGATAGATCTGTTGGGATTAACTTAGTTTTAGAATCATCTTGAACATACTAAGGAGTTTTGTAAATAGTGGACAAAATCACTACATTCAATCTAAAGTATTCAGATTATTGTTTCTCTGCCATTAATCTTTCACAAAGACTAAAGAACTAAAAGATTTTGGGGTTTATGACTTGTATTGTGTGTATGCACATGTACATAAGAAATATAATAAAATGCAGCAGACACAAGAGTACTTACTTAGCAGTTCCAGTAAGGTTTGAAATGGAAACTGCACATTGATATGGGTTTTTAGAACAAAATATAATGATTCAGGCTTTCTTGTGTTATTTTAAAATGTGTGTGTGTGTGTGTGTGTGTGTGTGTGTGTGTGTGCGTGCGTGTGTGGGGTGTGTGTGGGGCGTGCGTGCGTGTGTGTGTGTGTGTGTGTGTGTGTGTGTGTGCGTGCGTGTGTTACATCTTCAGTGGAACTTGTATCAACCACACTGCAGGAGGTGTGTTGATTAACAGGTTTTTGCCATCTTGGATCCTCTTTAGATTCATTTGTAGGTCAGTCATGTTTGTGCCTGCTCCATTCAAGAACCCTCTTATAAAAGCAGAAACTGGCAAATTGGGGAATCTCAGTGTTGTCTAAGAGGCCACAGAGTGAAGCAAAGAAAGGCGAAATGGCATTATGAGGGCATGCAACGAGACACCCAGTCATCAATGAGAGCTGCCACAGTGAACTATGACACTTTTTCAGTGTGTTACTCCCTGTTCTGGTCACACCTCAAAGTTAAGGTCAGTCACACCTATTATAGACACTATTATGACTTGTGGCAGGAAAATGCACGGATAACTGCATCATGTTTCAGGGTTACTTAAGTTTTCAGCTTCACAGTAGCAAACATTAGATAAATTGGCCTAATCCCTGCTACGTGCTCTTTGTGTGTTCCTTAAACTTGATTTTTCAACCAGAGTCCCAGAAGTCTGAGGGTTTTGTGCCATGTCCTACCTGTTTCCTTGGACTGCACTCTTCTGTACAGAGCCCTCTGATGTGGTCTCTGGAATCTGTTGGAGCCACTCTTCCAGCTTGAGGTTTACCATCCCTAACACTTCCATGGCCACTGGGATCACTTTGGACTTTGCTTTCCACATCTGCTCCGGTTATTCCTTCACCCTCTGATACTTCTCTATTTTCTCATGCTCCTTTTTTGTAGTGTTGCTGTATCCTGAGAATGCCACATCTGTCACAGCTGTGTTCTTCTGCTCCTTTTCAGCCACTGCTATGTCTGGTTTGTTGACCACCAGCTTCTTCTCTGTCTGGAACTTGAAGTCCCACAGGACCTTAGCTCTGTTTAGTGAGGTCTTCCATCTGCAATTGGGCATTTCTAATCCATATGTGACACAGATGTTGCTGCTAACTATCCCAGCCACTTTGTTGTGCCTTCTCGGTGTATTGAAACTAGGACTCAAGGAAACCACACCGACAGAAGTGCACATGAAATGAGAGATGAGGGAGGATGCGACAAAGAACAGAAGCAAACTAAGGCTTTAAAAACACAAAAGATTAGAACAGATTAGAGCGGAGTGGATTCAGAGTGAACCAAATCTAACAAATTATACAGGGAAAGCAAAACTGAACATAATGCACACAGAATGAGAGACTATCAAAATAAATCAGGAAGTAACAGAAACACAGACTTGATACAAAGACAGAAAGGGAACCAAACACAGAGGCAAGACAGTCGTCATACAGTAGACACTAAGGATAAAACACAAACAAAATATTAGGACACACTGGACATGAAAGCCAACAAAATAATAAGGAAAATAAGTATTAGAAGCAAAGATATGCTCAAGCATTACAAAATAACATAATACTCAAAGGCTAAATGAAGAATTTGGTAATAAATCAGATCATAAATTCAAAGGACTTCATCATGAGTCCACAAGAACTAGGAACGCTGGGTCAAAAGGCCCAAGATCATGACGCTAACATCCTTTCAGACTTCAATGATTTTGTCTTTCTGCCTTGTTCTCCACATGGGGCATTCTGCTTCAGTGCTTGATCTTGTACCCAAGAGTCTCTAGGATTATTGTGGCAGAGGCATATATGAGTTCACAGGTTTCTGTTATACTAGCATTGAGAATGGTGAGCAGAGCTGTGTTCATGTCTGCAAGCATCTCCTCTGATGGAACTGTCAGCTCAGTAGATGCATCTGTTATTCCAGGTGGTCATTTAGTTCAGTTAAACTGCTCTTTTTTTTTCACCAGTGTCTGCTCATCATGTCCATACTGGTTGCTATTGTTCCCATTGTACTGTAGCATCTGGATCTGCAGCTTCAATAGGTTTCTTCTGCTAATGTGGTGCACTGAACTATAACACCTCCACATCCTCAGTTCAGTAGATACTTATTCCAGGTGATTGGGCATTATCTAATTCAGTTGCACTGCTTTCTTTTATATATAACTTTTGTATTTTATATATAAAATGACTGTGTGTCTCCATGTCAACAAATGCTGTTGCTAAGCACACTGTGGTATAGGAGCACATTAATACCTTTTCTGTTCATCCCCCTGCTCTCTCTTCTTCTCTTCTCACTGAACTTGTCTGGCATCAAAAACTAAAAAACAACAACTACAACTAATTACTACTTTTGTATTTGTTAATAGTAGTATGAATTTTAATGCAATCTACAACAGCTCAGAGGAGCCTGGACAGTGCAATGCATTTTAGAAATTGACATATATTTATATTCAGTTTTGGTTTATTTAACTGCACTTTCTTTTAGATTGCTACAGGAATGAGGCACTAGTCTGATCATTCACAGGGCTGATACACGAATACAAATAAGCACAAGTGAGCACAAAGAAACATACCTGATGTGCCATGTTGCTGGCTTTTCTTTAAATTTTGTTTAAACTCAAAGTTCATTTTTTCCAGTTGCTCCACACTGTGTAAGTGTGCTTGTTGTATGCTTTAAAGAGCTGACCTAAAAGTTTAACGAGGCATCGTCTGACATCAGTGATGCCATTTGCAGAGCCCAGGATATCAATTTTGTTTGGCAACTGTAACTGAATAATAAAGCTAAGGGCATTAGACAGTGTAGGATTTCTCCACTGAAATCTGTTGGCATACTGTATTAGCACCATTTATATCTTTCCTCGAGCTATTTTCTCTATTTTTAAGGCATATCATGACTAACAGCCAGTTGATTGTCTTAGGTGAAACAACATTACATTTCTGCATATGGTGCATTTCCTCATATACATCAAACCCATGTTCTTCTAATGACCCTAAGACATACAGTCACTTCCAGTTATATTTCTATTCAACTCATTAGTCTTCTCTAATTGTGATCATCCTCTCTTCTGGTCTGGAACTCGATACTAAACTTGATCGAGACCCACCAAGCTCTCACACCTCCAAATCTTTTTCTTTATTTTATTCTGCCATCCTGTCCATTTAAACAAAAAAGTGCAATGTGAGTGGCATCTGTGTGAACCAGACTGTTTTGTCTCAGCTCTTATTGGAAGCTTTGCCGTGTCTGGTTCGAGGGAAACACCTTTATTTCACCCATTTTAAAAATTAACTGACTTCAGACACATGAATTAAACAAAGCGCTAAATATCAAGACTTTTTCTGCATTCTCTAGAATGAAATAACAAAATAATAATAAACAATAAATAATAACAGCAATTTTTTTCTTTTATCTTTTTAAAATTCTCTACAGTAAAGCTCACCTGGTGACATTTGACCTTATATTCGGTGAATTATGGTTGTGATGGAATATACTAATTCATACTAACATGCTAATGCTTTATTTTTAATCCTGTCTAAAAGTATTCATCCCCTTTACCTGCATTAGTATTAGGGCATATGTTATTTACAGTTTATGTATTTTAGCATACCCAGAGTCTGTTGCAGAAGTTCTAGAAGTGTCTAGCGAATTCCTGGTGGGCTAAAAATTCAAGGGAGTTAGTAAAAGCACTTCCAATTGATAGTACAAGGACATCTGCCTTCAGTAAGAAGACAGAGGTAAGAGATGACCTCAGGTCATGTAATCTAGATTGTATTATCAAAACAGATTGGGGTAGGACTCAATAAGCATTTGCTTCCTCCTACTCCTTTTCCAACAGTAAAGGTTTTTGTTTTTTCCATGCAAATAGTTTTTCTCTCACTGATTTCATGTTTATTTTGATTTTTTATATGCCTTAAAGCTTGATGCTTACATGTTTGAAATAAAGATTTGGTTGACTGATGGTGTTTCCAAGAATCTTCTGGGCTACAAACCCATATCCAAGCAATTCCAGGCCACTGAAGGTATAATCCAATGAATCACTGGATGTTCACTAACAAGGTAGGGGCCAAAATTCATGTGTTGAATTTTGTTAGGTGATTAACTACAAGAATTTAAAGGCTGTAACTGCAAATAAATGTGTTTCCACTGGTCAATAAGACAGTGTAAATAGATCTGAAGATTTGTTTTTTGTAAATATGTCAAATAAAATACAAAAGTTATTTAAAAAAACAAAACCTCATGAGATTCTTATATTTATAAGAATTCATTTGATTTGTCAAAAGAAAGAAAGAAAGAAAGAAAGAAAGAAAGAAAGAAAGAAAGAAAGAAAGAAAGAAAGAAAGAAAGAAAGAAAGAAAGAAAGAAAGAAAGAAAGAAA
>NW_024582570.1:971094-1015439 GCF_018398535.1 Haplochromis burtoni
AAGAAAGAAAGAAAGAAAGAAAGAAAGAATAATTTGGGACATAATTGCAGGTAAGGGGCATTTGTAATATGTGTTTTTGACCACTAAGTGGAGCAACAGATCCCAGAATCAAAATAATTGATTTAAAGTGCTGCAGTGCCATCATGTGGTGACCTGCTTCCTTTCAACAATCTGTCTTGGTGCCAGTAATCTTTATGGAAATACATGTATCATTTACAGCATACAGCATGCTTATGTAAGTGATTACATTGTTGTGAGAGTTAAGCCAAATATTTGCATGAACTGAAGTTTTATTTTACATACGTAGGAGAGGGTCATGTTACTCAGCGGCGACTGGTTTCTGTGGTAACAGGAAGAACAGGTGGAACATAGACTCTTCTTTGGAGAGGAACCTTCTCCAAAGCAACTCATACCACCTGTGCGTCTTAAATTTTCAAGTGAAAAGTGATGATGACACGCAGAGTCCCCAGTTCTGTAAGTTGATCATTTCGTTGGCTTGATTCCACTTTCCCCCTTGTTAAAAAGAGTTCCGAGGTGGGTCAACAGTTTTAACTGTTACAAGAGACTCTGCATCTGCTTCCTTTTCTGGTTGGATTAAATGTGCTTATGATAATTCTGGGATTGTAGGATGGTGGATAAACTTAGCATGCTTTAGAATGAAGTAGAATGAATATTTGCACAATTTAATTATTTCAGGTAGGACGTGCAGTCAAATAGCAGCAGCTATGAGGGGGATCTGTGGGAGATTATGTTGGCCCTCGTGCTACAAGTAAATAGGTTGAGCCTCAGCTGTTGTTATGAACTAAAGACCTGGGTGACTGGACAGCTGCAAGGGCCAAGAAAGCAAAAGTTCTTACTGCGCAGAGCAGTTGTCCTCTGTTGGGCTGCTGAACGTTATGATAGCACACAAAGAAAGTGAGAGGAGAAAGCTTTTGACCCCCTGTGATCACAGTCACATATAGATCTGCACATATCAATAGGAAATAGACAACAAAAGAATAAAAACAGCATTTGGGATCAAAATAAAGCATGTCTCCTAATAATAAAAACGGTTATATAGCGCATTAAATCTTGCACAAATGCCACTTTGCTGAAATAAGATTTGTAATAGTAAGCTAAACGTATTAACTTTGGAGATTTGATTAAACCAGCATGTGATATGCATGCATCTTCCCTTCCTGTCAGACGCAGTTTGATGATATTATACGACTGCGGTTTATTTTTTTTACTGAGATGGACCGTAGAACACAAATTACGGGGAAATCCCCACAATGTTCCAGCCAGGATGCGGTTTGTTTGCTGTCAGGTGCCCTGGAGAGATTTCAGAGCAAAACTGGGAACAGGGAGGGGAGATGGGTAGAGCAATAGAAAGTTTGGCATGAAAAGCCAGTGATACCTTAGTGATGATGATGCCAGTGCACCTTGTGATGAAAGATCATGAGTGATATTTGGAAAGTCCCTGCAGGGCAAAAAGTTTACACAGCAAAGACTATCTATCTTTACCTTGGGGGGGAAATAAGCATCACATTTTAATCATCTTTTGCTTATCTTCACTTTGTTTTTGCTTTTTTTGTTGTTGATTTTTTATGTTTTGGTGGGACTGTTCCCTGGGCAGAGAGGGTGACTGAGCTTCAGGCAGAGGGAGTCTAGAATTATGGGCATCTGAAAGCTTTTCTGGACTGGGTTCAAGAAGTGCTGACGAAGCAAGACTAAACATCGCAAACCACAGTTGAAAGATCTGCACATGTGCTCGCACCCCCTTCTCCACTCCTGCCACCCCAGGATTAGTCCTGGAAGAGCAGCTACATTTACATGTGTGCAAACACACTCACTTGCTCACTCATGCGCATGCATATGCGCCCTATAATTGGAAAGAAAGAAGCAAAGCTTAGGGAGAGGGGTGTCAAGTGTGATGGGAAAATGAAAGAAAATGCAGATTCTTTACTGACCACAACTACTGCTGCAGCATAAATAAAGTAAGCAAAACCCATTTGCAGAGGGATCAAGTATGTGGGCCCAAGAACAAAGTGTACATTAGTCTTTATTTTGATAAGTAACAAAACCGTGAAGCGCAATATTTTTATTGAAAAAGATTGCTGTGGTGAGATTAAAATCTTAAATGGGTTTATGAAGGTACTTAACCAAGAAAGAAAGAAAGAAAGAAAGAAAGAAAACAATGACTTTACTTCTTGGCGCTAGTTTAGAGAAATTTTAATAAGCAGATGCATTTATTTACACTCTACCTAGACTTTAATTGCCCAAAAGGATCAGCCTGCCTGGCATATTTACCTACAGCTGTTCTCAATGCTGGCTGTTATCAAGCACAGCTACATTATTATTATTATTATTATTATTATTATTATTATTATTATCATTATTATTATTATTATTATCATTATTATTATTATTAATATTATTATATTTTCACGATTTCTTATGCTTTCCAAACAATACAGATAATCTGAGAGCCTATATTATTCTTTTTTAAAAAATACATTATTACATTAAATTTTCTGCTTACTCGAGTGATTTCATCCATTATTGCGAGGATTTCTAACCTCCAGTAACCTTCCCTGCAGCAATGAGAGCACCTCTTCTCAGGGATATCACACAGCAAAACAGGGAAAGGTCTGTTTTAACAAAAACTGACCCTCCCAAACTACAGATCATTTTTCACAGTTGATCAAATAATCCCTGCACATCATCCTACCCCACTTCCAGCACTCCCAGACTGTGAAATGCTCGCTACCTGTGTGTTTCCTTGAAGCAGGGCAATGCTTGAGTCTTAACTTACATGAAGGGTGATGATAATAATATATGCTAGCTCAGTATAAAGAGACTTGAGTCAAATTAGCAGGAGGATAATCAATATCTGTCCAAAATTACAGCACAGTTGCTTTCTAACCAAACCAAATGACTGAAAACAGTGGACACATGAGCTAATGTCATACTGTATGGCTGAAATATAGTTTTAGCGACACACACCATACATGTTTCCATTAGAATGTTTTAGTCTTCCAGCTCATTCCACCTTCCAAAAACCATAAAACATTTAGGCAGCAAGTGGGGCAATGTACCACCGAGTCCCCAGTCTATATAAGGGGTCAAAGTTCAAGCTCATTAGCTGCTACAGTTAATAGTCCCTCCTGCTGGCTAAAAGCACCCTCCTCGGCTCAGTCTTCTCTTTTTTGTCTTTCTCATGTGTTTGTCTCAGGCTATTAAAATTTGACACAGGCATTACTTCGTAGCCATGTGACATCATGGCTCTGTCATTAAGACAAATGGCAAGTTTCATTTCTTTTCTCTCTCCTAATGAAGAGTGATGTAGCTCAGTGGGTTATGACATGTGACCACGAGTGGGGTGTAGGATGACAATGGAGTGTTGTGGAGAAAAGCAAGACCTTTCCCTTTAACTTTTGGCCGGAGAACTGAGAAGATACTGATGAAGGAGACTTTTATCTTTGGTCATGGGGGAATTTTAGCCCGCAGCTTCATCAGAAGTGAAATTTAAATCATTTTATTGAATCTTTTGGTGTGTCTTTTTTATAAACACACAAAAATGCCACTTAATGGCTGTTCAACCAGGCAGACATTTGATCCTTTTTGAAAACCAGCCGGCCTATTATACAGGCTGCTGCTTCTGACTCTGGATTTACCAACTGAATGCTAACCTTGTGCTTATTCCCAGCATTCCTGTAAAGTCAACAAGGCGCCGTCAAACGTCATTGTTGTTTCTCTATGAAATATGGTGATTGTAATAGTTGCTGAGCTCTGACTGTTGTCGTTGCTGAGTTTCAACGTGGGAGAAAAAGAAGACCAAAGCAAACATTCAGGAATACAGGAGTAAAGAACAGAGGGCTGGAAACCACAGAGTGTAGTCTCATCCCTGTCTTGCGTTACTGGCTGTTTGTGGTCAAGGTTTGCCTTTCCAGATCCAAATTCCACCTTTAAACATTTACATACAGTGAGTCATTTCTTCCTCCTTTTACGACTAACGCTGAAAAGCACCAAGTTTGGAGTGTCACACTGGTGATGAGCTAGCAAGATCGTAAAGCGTGTGTGTCTTCTGCCCTATAACATCTCTTCCTCAAACACCAAACAGGCTGATCTCATTTTCATTCATGCAAATCACCCTCTGCCTCTGCTGCTCCAAATATAACGCATTTGCATTGAGCAGCATTTGGCTGCTGCAGTTAAATCAGACTGCTGGTCTCCAGCACAGGAGCGTCATCAGATGTGACGCGGTTAGAGCACCTTAAAGTCACAGTTCAGGGTCTTTGCATCCCTTTTTGTCTGTGAGAGCAAGCATCGGTCAGGGACCCAGTGTCGGGTTGGAGGCGCCAGAGCATTGCGCAGCGGGTGACCTCTGCAACCACGGAGGTTTGCTGCTTTCACCATAGCTCAACCATAATGAACTCTGCAAACCACTAAAAGGTTAAGGCACTCGCTCATGATACATGCTCAGTCTGAGTTCCTCCAGCCTTGCTGAGGCTACAGTAACAGGAAAAGGGGTATCAAGCCACAGAAAATATTGCTTTAAGCTGTAGTTGTGTTTGTTGCAGTACCGTTGTGTTTGTGTGTTGACCAAATGCAGATGATCAAGTTCTCCGGTTTGGTGTCAACCAAACCTAAACTTTGATAATTTTCTGTTGCATAACAGGAAACCCCATAGTGGGGAGGTAAGAAGGTTCATGATTCATATTAGAGAGGATCTTTTTGATGCTACCCACTCTTGCAAGTAGATAATAATCTCAATAATTTATATCAGGTTTTATGCTTATTCTTTGCAGGTTTGTGAATGGAAAAAAACAAAATAGCAAACAGAGAAAAGGAAAGGTTGAATGAATCCTGGAAGGTTTTGTCGTTGAATGCATGTCTCACTATGCATTCAACGTGAGAAACCTGTTTGGAGACGGTTGCTGTTAATACAGTGTGTAGTTCACTTGGAAGCCGAGGTAGGGAGTGCTGTTCACTGTGTGAGGACTGCGATAAGGTGAGAGAGAGCGGTGTACATACCCTTTTCAGCCACTCGCTTTTTAGGTCCTCACACAACACACCTCTGGCCTCATATTGTTTTATTCTTTGACAATAGATTCAGTTACATAATGAACCCCATCCATATCAAAGGCTGAACCAAGGGTAGACTGGCGTGGCTCCAAGCCCACTCAGAACAGGCCCAAACCACATGGGAGAACAAACTCTTCCCTATTTTTTCCTCTCCCTCCCCGCCTACCCTGCTCTTTGTCATACCACAAGCGCTATCAAGTGTGAGAGGACAGACATGTGTTGCTGATCATATGCATAATATATAAATATTGCAATGGTCACCTAATATGTTGCGGTGTACTTTCCATTTCACTATAGGCCCATAAACCAGAAAAAGTGTGGCAACCAAGACATGATTTTAAAATGCATTCCTCATGGCACTGCAGTACAGCCATGTGAAAGCTGCAGGCTTATGGGGAATATTAGTGCTAGCTGGGTAAATGGGTTTTGATGGGCTCTGCTGGTTGTGTGTGAATCGCCATGTTTTGCTGGGCGTCAAGATTTGGTGCTCCCACAGAGAGCACTCACACACAGCTCTGCCAACACTAAGCAACATTTAAAACTCTGGTCCTGCTGTCCCTGCTGCACCTTCTGCCAAGCAGCTCTGCAAATAACAAGAGAAATGTTTTTTTTTCCTTCTTCTTTCTACCTGAGAGTTTCCGTCCTTCTGTCCGCTTCCTCTGAATTCTTTCCCCCTCTCTCTTTTCGTAGACCGCCGACTTCTTCTTTCCTTTTCACTCTCTCCTCTTGTTTTGTCTCTACCTCAACCACCTCTCCAAATCAATAGCGTTAAAATTTTATGGCAAATGTTCCTCCCACACCCGACATTCCGGGGTCTTGATGGTGGCTCAGTCTCTCTCCCTCTCTCCCTCTCCTCCGTGTCACTGGTAACAGAAGAGTGTAACTTGTGTGGGTGTTGGGGGCTGTGGGACTGGGCAACAATGCAAATTGGGAGGAGGGGAGGCGGGGGATAATTCATCATCCTTAATTATATCAGCCAGAAAATAAATTCCCTAGTTGGCATGATAATTTTGTATTAACCATTGATTACAATTAAGTTCCTGCGTATGTCACTTTAAATGACAGAAAGCTCTAAATAATGTTTATAATAACATTTTTATGGTAGCTTATATAAAAGGGCCATAATACAATAAATCAATACATCTACAAAATAATCTACATGCAGAAGCAGAAGATTTGCCATAAGTTAAACTTTAATTTTGCATATTTTAGAAATGTTTTGTCAACCATTAAAAGTTGTTTCATTGAGACAGTAAACTCACTCACAGCATGGGACTCAGGATGCAGGAAGGGAAAAAGGTTTAGATGAGATAACTTCAAGTAAAGATGGAGAAAGTACATAATGATGGAATGATTCCACAGTTCAACAAAAGCAGAAAGCTGTGACAATGAAAACACAGCCTCAGTTACTAATCAACAAGTCTTAAAGCTGTGGAAACAAGATGAGCAGCTATGCTGCCACCCCATTCACAATTGCGATGTGCCAAGAAAAGTGAAAAGGAGAGAACAAATGAAAAAAGAAAGTGAAAGACTGTGGACAACTGTTCAGGGAACAGAACATGACCAGATGTCAAACTGTTGCTGTATTTTTTCACATTTCTTTATTTCTTAAAAAAAGGAGAATGTTCCACCTGTGGTAAAAGATATCACTAAGAGAATTTCAGAGGGCTGAAAAAGCCCAATTTTAATAATATCTTTTTCATTATTTTGAATAATATCTAACCTTTTTTATGCTTTTATCAGAATTAGAATTTGTTGTTTTTTCCAAATGTGAAATTCATAACAGGAGAAAGTTTCATTAATCAGAAAAGTAGTAAAAGTAACCTGACATTCTCTGACTCTCCTGGTGCAGTAATCCCTCCCATCTGGTGCTCCAAGCAGGTTGAAACAGACACAGAATTATTTGCAAATACTTTTAGACCCAGGTCTGATTATCTTTTCAGTAAACAACCGTAATCAGACACTCCATTGAGACATTTTTACTTCAGAATGTTTTTTTTCTTTTAATGCCCGACTAAAGAATAGATTAAAAAATTTGCGATTAAAAAGTTTTCAAAGAGCTTAATTTACTGATCCTTCCTAATTTACCGAGAAACATTCCAGTACCTAAACTGCAACTTCATAAACATTTAAAAAAAATGTTTTTGAATTTCAAACTTCTGTTCTTTTTTTTCTGTACTTATTCTGTTCTCGGTTGAGTAGTTGCAGCATCAAAAAAAGAAAGGTTGAAGTAAGCATTGCCGGCCAATCTTAGGTGACCTTGGTGGAGCCGGCATCAATTTAGTGCCATTTAGAAAACCTTAGTGTTGGCACTGTACCTTCTTCAATTCCTTTCTGCGCTGGCACATCTGTGAGGAATTGGGGAAGTTAATGTTGGTTCTGTCTGCCACTCTGTTTTACTTGGCCTGGCGATCCCAACAAACACAGGACACACCAATAATAAAATAGATTCCTCTATTTAGTGAGAAAAACAGGGAGACAAGACCGAATAAGCCACGGGGAATCGTTTACTTGGGTGGAGCTGCTAAAGTTTAGTTGAAATTGTTTGTTTTGGAAGCAGCGTGAGTTACTGAAGTAAACAAGAGAGCCCGAGAGCTTTTCTTTAAAAACATGTCATATGCCATCTTGACTTAAACTGGTTTATGCAAATACGCAGCTGATGTAAAATTCACAGTAAAATAAACTCAAGCAGTGTGGCTCTGTCCTCAAGTCTTAGAGATAATACCTGATTTTATGACAATGATAAATAAATTGTTGTGAAAGCAAAATATAATAAAGGGGTTAAAAATACATAACTTAATCTGCCCTATAACTCAATTCATTTTTATCATTTTATGTAGGAAGTATATTTGCTTGGTGTGCAAGGCAAGAGAAAATGCCATCAGTGATGAGGTATGAGATAAATGCACGATTAAGATTTGGAGAACTTAAAAAAAACTCAGTACATCAATTGGAATGAGGCTAGGCAGATTGGGCGGCGGGCAATAACCGTGCTTTATGTCCACTCCATTTCCCTTGCAAATCAGCCTCACATTCTTAGGGTTTTCACAGTTCCCAGCTCCCCTTTTTCCCTCCCCCAAAACATGCCCTGAGTCAGCCAGGCTCATTAGGCAGGATGAGACTATTACCAGGCGAGTTATCCCAGTCTGAACAATGGGATGCGGTCAGGTGGTAGAAGCACCAGTTTCACTCGTTTCATCTCGCTTTCCCCTCATGTCCCCTGGGTCCGAGACCACGACTTCGACTTTGGCAAATAACGCTCTTCCTCCATCAACAATTAAGTTGACAGCTGGAATGCAGCACAGACTCAACACTGCAAAATGAATGTGCATTATATTTTATTTTCATTTCCAGTTCCTGCATGAATGCGCATGTGGACTGACAGGGTTTGTGTCAGTGTGCGCACGAGGATATCTGCATGCTGTTGAGCTATTTTTGTGCATTAAGTAGGTTGGACACATACCTATGAACCGCTTTTAATGAAAGCTCTGATTGCGACACAAAACTGTTCCACGCGATTTCCTTTTTTGGTTTGTTTATTAATTCGGTATATTGTGCTAATGTAGCTCGCAGTAAAGTTCCCCGCTGCACTTCACTTTTTCAGTTATTTACAGTAGGGCTTTTCAAGAGGCCCAATCAGAAACTGTGGACAAGTTCCAGGGAAACAGGACCCAAGCACCCTGAAGAGCCTTTTTGCCTCACTTTTATTCACTCCTGTTCTTTCTCAAGAGTTCCTCCTGAAAGTATTTGGCAAACACTTGTGAAAAAAAAAAGAGTTTCAGGGAAGAAAAACAACAAGTCGTTCTTGAGCCACCCACACCCCATCTGCTGTGGTATTATCTTCTTTTATTATCTACAGATTATGTGCGCTGATATTATTTCTGCAGTTTGGTCTGCTGGTCATTGTGGTTGTTGTTCTTGTTGTTTTTTGTTTGTGGAGCACTGTGATATGAGACAGCGACGGGGAGAGGAGGGGTCCTCCACCATGTGCATCTAATCGTCCATTCAGGACCCTCTTAATGGCTTGTCAGTTCCCCTTGCCCTTCCATTTTCTGTCCAATTAATTCCTTTCTAGCTGTCCGGATAAAGGGACACAATGGGGCCCCTCCACAGCATAATGAATCATTAAAATTCAGCAGCGCGGCCCTGGCACTTGGCTTCTCCCTGGGCTGGTTAGGGACGGCTGCTTGGCATGCATGCCAGGGCCAACTTAAGCATTCTACCCACTGGACCAGCGTAGATAGGATCTCTCACCATTCCTCTCATTTATGGTTTAATGGGAAAAAATCATAAATATATATTTGTGAAGATAGCTAGTCTGATATATATGACTACAGGCACATATGAAATGCTGGAAAAATCTCCGGTGCAGTCCAAAGGTTCTGAAAGTGGCAGCAGTAATTATAATAAGATGCTTTTTATGTTTTTTGTTTTTACATATAACATTATACGCTACGTTTAAATTTCAGAATAAAGGCTCATGAGTTCTTAAAGCAAAATATTATTTTTGTTATTTATGTAAACACAATTCAGCGCATGATCGGAGCACAATCCAATTAGATTTACTGTGAAGGGATCACAGGGAAAATAATGACTCTATAAAAGTCTCACTGCAGCTATAGCAAACAGTACAGATGTTAGACAAGGAGTCTAACAGCTGGTGTTCGGCGAAAAGGCAAACCCAACAACACGGCGTGCTTCTGTTCAGTTAATTCTTTTTTTTTTTTTCAGTTTTTTTTTGTTGTTAAGAACAAAAACATCGGAAACCATATGTGAATCCAAAAAGGAAGGACGAATACAAGTATCAAGAAAAAGTTTTTTATTAAAAAAAAAAAGTCAGCGCATGAGTTAGCTGTGCATGTGCGAGTGAAACTCTAGTTAATAGAACAACAATTCTTTTCACAGCCTCTCTCAAAAACTGATACACCATAAAGATACAAAACACAGTTCTGCGGACAAAAGCATGATTCTCTGTACGTTTCACATACAGCATGTGACACAACATTACAAACCAAGGCTGTAAGGAATGATATCAAATTAAGGACATAGCCAGAAGCAAGGTAACTGTTGGAGTCTCTGGTGTTGATTACCGATTGTGTGCTGCCCGGAGTTTGTTAATAATTCCTTGTCATATAAAAATACTGACAATAAGCATTAGAAGGCACAAAAATGTTTTATGCGACTGCAGCAGTGAGTTGGCACTTAATGGTTGATGATAAACTGGCAAATACTCGCACACTTAATTTCACTTTTAAACCCTAAATTCTCTTATTTGAGAAAAAGTTAAAAGATGAATTTCGGTTTAAAAAAAACAAACGAACAAAAAAACGTATAGTTTGTGTCACGGGTTATATATGCAACTTTTTCCCAAGGAAATGGCTCGCGCATGCATGTGCATGTTTGACACCACATTATCTCCCTGACACACCAACGCGGATGCATGTACGTAGACGAAGTCTTGTGTTGTCCATCGACATATACACGAGATCCAGCTGACATGTCACTCAGAGTGTGCGGTGTTATTTTACCCCATTTCCTTTAACCCTAGATCATGACTAATCGCAATTTGCCAAGCATAGATTTCAGACACCTGTTCTGTCCTGTGTGAGTCTGTTGGTCCCATCTGTTTGTGTGCAACTTGGAATGGAGATGTTTCTGGAAAAATTGGTCTTTAACTGAATAATATCAAACACGGCACTTGTACCACCTTATTTACCTAGTTTTCATTGAAAGCCAAACAGTACTCTAAATAACCAAACCCACATTATATGTGTTCATCTACTTAAGAACAAAACCAAATAATGCATGAACATAAATAGATATAAGACTTTTATGCCAAAATGACACTAGATTCATAGGAGCCAGTTATTTAAGACTGATCCACTGATGCAAACAGTGTGCGGCGACATGGCTCTGGCCGTTAAGTGTTACTGAAAATGCACATTATAGGTCATGTGTACATTGACAGAGTTTGGCCAAACCATTTCAGTCCTGCACGATTCAGCGTCAGGCCTTTTCTTTACCTCAAGTGTGCACACACATGCAATCTTTAACTGGAAAGAAGGGTGTACAGGATGTAGGCGTAGGCGATATGTCCTCATGGAGGAGTCTGGCTCACCAACAACACAATTTCTCTTTGTGTAAAAAGTCTGTACAAGTGTGTTTTCGTCGCAACAATAGAACTCTGTATAAAATCAGCAGGCACTTTTTTCTCTTGTCTGTCTCAGGTTCAAATGGTCACATTTAGCCTACTAGCCCCTACGCACATTACTTCGTCTCCTCCTTACTTCCTTCGTTAGTAGCGCATCGATCTGAATGAGTCTCCAGTGCGAACGGGCTGTTTCTGTACTCTTAAGGTCGAGACAGTGTGGTGTAGACCGGCTGGTCCCAGCTGGATGCGTTGGGGCTGTGAGGAGGAGCCATGGACAGACTGTTGAGGATTGGGCTGCTATAGGGCCGCCTGGATGAATGGAAGTAGGGATACTGATAAAGGCTAGAGGGATAGCTAGAGTAAGGGTTGTAATAGTTGGAGCTCTGAAGGTCAGTATAGTCACACTGGGAGCTGGAGAAAGAGGAAGCGGCCGAGGCAGCTGATGTGGCTGATGTGACACAAGCCTGGCTACTGTACGAGCCGTAATCAGAGTGTGAGGGCGAGCCGTGAGAGTGCTCGTTGTAGTGGCTGGGGCTCAGTTGCTCTGTTTTAATATGGAGACGGTGCTGGCCCACCTCACCGGTGGAGGGAGAGGAGGAGGACATGGAGCTCTTTCGGCTCCACGTTGACCCGTTGCTGCTTGTATGGCTGTATGAGGAAGTGTAAGCGCTGCCAGGCAGTGGAGCCTGGCTGTGGCTGTGGTCTGAGGAGCCTGAGGCGTGGCCATTGAGCGGGAGGTACTGGTCAAACTCGTGAACGTCAAAGGTCTCCATATTGCTGATGACATCAGTGCTGAGCTCAGAGATGTCTACATTGCTGAAGTCAATGTTTTGCCTGCTGCTGTCAACAAGTCGACGGCCTTCATGTTTCAAATCCTGCTTCACCCCATGGTGGAGGTCTGTTTTAGGAGTAGTGGGTGGTGTAGGTGGACCATGGGGCTGCCCTGAAAAAAAAAGATGTAAATCAGAAATGAAGGTTTGCCACTTCAAACACAAAATTATCTCAAGAATTAAACAAATTAGCCACAAAGTACATACCTGCATGGTCAGGATGGTGGTGTCCGTCACTCATTCCTCCCAGTCCTCCCATCCCTGGTTCAGCTTTGTACATGTGATGAGCCAGTTCTGCTCCAGAATCTGAGTCGCTCTGGCCTGGTTTCACATTCTTCCGTCTTCGAGGCTGGTACTTGTAGTCTGGATGATCTTTCTTGTGCTGAACTCGAAGCCTCTCTGCTTCATCTACGAATGGCCTCTTTTCACTCTCTGAAAGCAAGCTAAGGTAGAAAAATAAATAAATAAAATCGAGAAAATTATTGAGCTGAAGTAAACAAAGACACAGTTGTTAAATTTAAAGTTACTTTAGCGCTTTTGTTTCCTAGAAAAACGTCGAGAAAAACACGCATTAAAAGATGTTTTCTGTCTTGGTTAGTTCAAAAAATCTATTTATTTCCAAATCATTTCACCAAATACAACAAAAGAAAGCGTTACAATATTATAATCATGTCCGTGTTCAAAACTCCAGCCACAGCGTCTCGGTGACCTGAGTGTCCTTTTGTTTTTTTTTTATGTTACTTTACACTTACATAAAATATTCTTGAATTTCTCTACACCCCAATCTACATACATAAATATATAATTTTATTTGAAATATATATTTTTTCTTACCGCCAAAGTTTCCCCAGGGTCTTGCTCAGTTCTGCGTTGTGCAGGTGTGGATACTGATCCGCGAGCTTTCTGCGGGCCGCTTGCGCCCAGACCATGAACGCATTCATGGGTCTCTTGACGTGAGGTTTACTCTTCAGGGATCCGTTCCCTCTCACGGGCATTGGTACCAAGGACCAGTCGTACCCCTTTAGGACCTGAGAGACGGCATCTCGTATACACGCAGGGAACCTTTCATCATCTTCGGAGTCCAGTTTCTTGCCCAAACCGGCGAGCAGGGATCCTTGACCATCGGAGCCTGTCGGCGAGGACGGAGCATCGGAGTCGGACTCGTCCTGGGACATGGAACTGTTTGTACCCGATGGACTGCATGGCTGGTCACCGACACACTTGTCATGCTCGTCCGTCATTTTTAACATTATTTGTTCAGTCCTTTGGAAATGAAAATTCAGATGTTGCCACTGAAGTTCAAGCCTTCACCAAATTGGCCAGTGCGCTTTTGCGCGCGTTGCGCCAAAGTAAATTCCTTTAACAGTTTCAGTCAGTGCGAGCCTGTTGTTTTTCCCCCGCTTTCCTGTTTGTTTGCCTTGTTGTCCCGGGCTGTCGTGGAGGGGGGTGCTGTCGTGAAACTTGTGGTTCTCACTGTGAACTGAAGTGCTGCATGTTAGAGCAACTTGAGTTGGAGTTTTAAAAGCGTCACTCCACCTTCGGACTCTGGTTGGCTGGAACAAATCGCTACTTTCTCCTCATTGGTTCAGGATCTATGTGGGCTTCATTATGATAATGACTTTTTAATCGGTGGCACAATTCTGTTTTTGTTAATTTATTCACGAGGTGTGACAAGCAGATATTTCACAAATTGCGCATTTCTACAATTATTTCTGAACTCAATATGAAAAGCATCTTCATTGTGTTAATGTCAAAATAACCTGACACATTTTGATTGTATACTTTATGATACAGAGTTATATTTTTTTTTATTATGTACTGAGATAACATAACAATAAATAATATTTATATTTCTATCATATTTATTCAGATCGATCATCAAAAGGTGTTGCATGCACAGAGTAAAAAGAGAACTTTTGTATAATCTGACAAAAACAATAGTATGAGGCGCTCAAAAATGTTTTGAAACGTGGAATAGCTCAAAAAAATCTTACTTGGCATATTACATCAGGTCTGACAGACTCTCCAGTCAAATTCACAGCAATAGGGTGACACCCTCCACAAGATTCAACTGGTGGGTTTTTCTCTTTCTTTTTGCATAATACATGTGCTCTTTTGAAACTCATGCAACAATATTTTTAGCGCGATCACCACACGATACTCAGCCTTTCAGATCTTTTTATTTAAATTACTTGTCTCCACACGAACTTATGGGAAAAACTAAATTTAAATCTAAACAAATCATGATGGCTGTGAAGCCCAAGTCTCATCCCAGAACACACCAAAAACAAAGGTTAAAAAGTTTGATAATAAGCTGCAGCCCAACTGCAACTATTTGACAAATGCTCCAACTTTAGAGACGGAAGTTAACGTGTCCTGTTTGTTTGTGATCCATAATTCACTTCTCATCTCCAGTGAAGCATGCTTTTTACGACACAGAAGATACTGAGAGCAGAGAAGATAAGAGTGTAGATTGAATCACAGCCTTTGTTAAAGGTGTCTTTGTTCATATATTGTGGGATGATTTTTATCACTGGCCTCCCCATGAAAAGACAAGGTATGTTTGTGCTGGACGGCAGTTTGCTTTGCTCAATGCACACTGCAGGTGGCTGAGGGAAGAGGAGAGCTTGTAATGTGGAAATAATAGAAACTGTGGCTTGGTTATACAGACGCTGTTTTTCAGTGTGAAAGGTGATGGCTTGCACAGAAAGGTAAGGAGTTTTTATTGTTTGTTCTTTTATTATTAGCAATGACTTTTTATTGTGACTTTGTATTAACCTTTAATGTTCAGTGTGTTTGAGGGACAATGACTGCATGGTCCATGCAACACAAAATTAAGCCTGTTTTCCTTGAAAGCATAATTCACAGTTGATATAGTTAAACTGTCTTGCTCTGGCTTGAGCTGTCTTACTTTCTAGCAGCTGCTTTGAAAACACTTAGCTGGATCAAGTTCAGAGTTTGTGTGTGTGTGTGTGTGTGTGTGTGTGTGTGTGTGTGTGTGTGTGTGTGTGTGTGTGTGTGTGTGTGTGTGTGCGTGTGTGCATGAATTCAGACAGACAGGACAGCATCTAGCTGTCAGATGAGAGTGGCTGTGGCCTGTTTCTCTTGTAACACACACAGAAAAGTATTAAATGTGCACAGCTATTTTTTGCATGTATAGATTCAATTATATTTCTTCATACTAATTTTAGTTATTCACCAGTTGCTCGCTCTGGTATAAAGTTGCTCTTATTGTTAACAGCAAAGATCCACTGGCACAATTATCAGTAACATTTTGTCAAGTCTCATGAGGTTTAATTCTTGTCACATTTTGACTATTTGAACATCCCCTCTGGATTTCCAATGAAATCATCTCATCTGGGTAACATATAATGCTGTAAAATCCTTCCTCTAATACACCTTTGAAACGGAATCAACTGTTCCTGGCTCAAGTCCCACCTTCCCACCAAATTTCATGGAAATTCATTTGCGGTATCCTGCAGAAAGACAAACAAACAAGCAAGTCGATTTCAGTAAGTGTGATGTAGTTCCAAAAGTACTTTATTTGGGTTTTTATTTCTGGGGAAAATTGAGGGATCCATTGTGTTGTAATACCATTTTAATAGCTCCATGTTGACGTAAGTGTGACGCTAAACATATTAAAACTCACTTTAGCATTTAATGAAAAGGCAGAAGAAAAATAAATTCCAAGCAACTCGCACTGACATGACTCTTCAATCATCTGCTCACAGTTATGACAGTGAGTGTAAATCAGCACGAGTCCAACATGAGTGGCAGCTGCCGTCACTTCCCACTTAGCTCTGGAATCGTATTCGTTTTTGGGGTAGACAGCAAGAGACAGAAAGGAGGAGACAGACTTAAACAGACTCCAGCCTTTCCTCTTAATGTCTGCTTGTATTGTGGGGAAAAACTCTGGTCAGAGTTTGTGGGCTTTGGGCTCTTGATTAGAAAAGGAAGAAACAACAGAGGAGAGGCAACCGCGCATGAACCTTAAGTGTCCTAAAGAATGAAGGAAGGTTTTAATTTTCCTATTTTTGTGAGTTTCATCTCAAAGGAAAGACCCGGGTAAAGATTTTTAGACTTTTGCAGAGCATGTTGGCCAATTTCTCCTGGGCCTCAGTCACTTCTACCCCACATGTAAATTATACTTTCTGGCTTCTAATGTGCATACAAAATTAAATTACACAGTCACCCACAGGAATCTTGCTTCCTTTGGTCTCTGCTTCTGTGTTTTAATACAGTTAGGCACATTTCTTTGTTCAAGCCAAGTTATAATGCTGAGCAGTTAAATTGGCATAAATTGTCACAGTATTGACATGATTCTGAAGTTCATCGGGTCATCAGGTCCATAAATACCATATATAAAACATTTAAAACCATATTTTTCTGTGCATGACGTGTAAATCCTGCAACACTGGAATCTTAAAACAACTTCTTTACAATTTCCTACATGAGGATAAGCTCTCTTTGCAGCCACCACAGCATCCTAAACCTAACCCAGAACAGCAGGCCTTCATTTTGTCTAATAATCTCCTTGATTGCACTCTGAGTCAGTTTAAACTTGGTGAACTGTGAAGACTGGCATGCCCTCCATCTCACCCAGTCAATCCCAACCACTTCATAACCACATGTGGAGCAAACTCCTTGGCTAACAAACCATATTTCACCCCTGCACCGCATCAACCGGACCACTTTTCTTTGGTTTCACACTCAGATAGGTTATTTAGGGCAGAATTTACAGTTGTAGCAAATGCTAATGGAAGGCTAAGATGCAGGTTTTAGACATTATTTATTAAGTTATGAAATCTAACATTTAACATGTCTGGGGAAGTTAAAGGATTCATACATTTTTACATCTTTAAGCCAAAAAGATGCAGATTTTTTGTTAGGTTCACACACAGTAAAGCAAACTCTCAGTGACGGATGTACGCACTCCTGTTTTCAGATTCATTGCTACTCATCACACCCCCTCTGAAACCGCGCAGAGGTGGATGTTTTCCATTTTGGTCTGAGGCCAAATGTATTTTCCAGGTTGTCTACTTAGCAAGGTCGAAGACCCGGGGATGCTTGACTCCACTGGTTCCAATCACAGTCCAACCCCCATGACAGCTGCTGCGCGTTAGGACCTCCCATTGACCTCTGACCTCACACTATCCTAAATTCATTCTATTAAAATACCATAATGTGGGGTTTACTGGACCAATTGCAGGTTTTATTTAAACCTATTAGTAGATGCAGAAAGGTGGAGGTGAGGGGTTGCAAAGAAAGGAGTTTTGAAGAGATGTAAGGGGGAGTGTTTGAAACTGAAGGAAACAATTAGTCCAAAACATCTTTGGGTGTGTTTGGCCTTCGGCCACTCTCACATTTTAATGTCAGGAGCATAAAAAGAGCTCAAGTGTTTCCAGATTATTTGCTGTGTTTTCTCCCTGACACATAACTGCTTAGTGAGGCAGTGGTTTTGCTTGCGATAGTTGTATATGTTCATATGAATTAGGGATTATGAGCGGGGAGGTTTTGGAAGTGGTTGCAGTAGCCTGTTGGGAAGAATTATTTTAAGACAGGTCCTCAGTCTCTTGTCATTCGTAGGCCTTTTTGGAAATCTTTGATCTAAAAGCTGTTAGTAGGTATCCTGGTTGTGTGACTCAATTCATGTGCAAGCTTGGGAAGTACAGAAAAGTTGTGACTATCAGCATAATAGTTTCTTAATATTGGGTAAAGGTGAAGCTCTAGGTCGATTCCAGGAGAACCGATCAGTAAACTTTCATTTAATCTTACACATGCACAGTAGAAATGTCCATTCCACATTATTTTCTTCTGAAATAACAGCCTAACTGCTTAGATGCTCAGATCGGACAATATTTCACATATCTTTTCTCGGGTATTTTCCCAGGAGGAGTGAGGCGGTATGTGGGTTCCTTTTTTTACACTTTGTGATCTATACCCCCATCATTCTTTCTTTCTTTCTTCCTTGACATCTCCAGGGCATATGTTCTGAGTAAAACTTGTGGTGTGCTCAGTTTTCCACATTGTCTACTTTTTTGATCCTTGATTCTCATAAATCATCTCCCTAATTTGCTTGAGAATTAGATGGTGCGGGACATGTAGACATTAAGAACAGGACTCAGGGGCGGCGAAAGAACAGAAAGCCCACCCCTTGACTTTACGGGAAATGAGAGCCTGTTCCACAATACTAAGTCTATTTAAAGGAGTTGTCTGGCTGTGGGGCCTTTGCCTCATCGTGCTATGATAACTGCGGTGCATTGTTTTTATTTACAGATAATTAAAACAAGAATAAAAAACCCATTTTCACTCTTGATTTTTATGTCCCTTTTACGAGCACAAGACTGCACTGATTTTTGCACGCATGCAAGTGCACAAAGCCAGTGTGCAGCACAGTGCACACACACTAACCAGAGTGAAACCTAAATCTCTTGTGTACAATTCATATATTACAGCATAATTTATAAGCTATTAAAACGATTATTGGTGAAGTGGATCAAATTCTCCAATTAGGCTTTTAGTGCAACAAGCCAAGACTTTCAGTGTTTATGAGCGGCAGTTAGTCTGCATGTCTCCAGCCTGTCTGCAACCTGATTTTGCAAAAACCTTTTTTAAAAAAGCGCATAAGCACACCTGCTCCTAACCGCATGAAGAAGTAGTGTGTTGTGATCATCCTTGATGAGCTTTATAGTATGTGATGTTACAGCCCTGAGGGTATTCCCATGGCTTGATGTGGATTCACTTAATGTGCAAGTGAAAACTGGTTGGTGCTACAGGATTTACCGTCCCCACAGGGCTCATGTCAGAGAAATTGCAAAACTCCTTTCACGAACTTCAGTTGGACTTTACTTTCAGCCTCGTTCAGAGTAAATAGATTTGGACAGTTCTCACCCGGTGTATCGACGGCTGAAGTAAACAGTGGACTGACGGCTTGACCAGATAGCAAAAGACTCTGGGGCGGATCCGGTCAGGAGTCACTGTCTGGAGTCGCTGCCTGGGTACGCTCACTACAGATGATGGTGGCCACAGTTTTTAAGGTTCCCTTAGGGGTTAAAATATAAAACACTGCAAAAATATTTAGTTGACATATATTCTGTCCTGATTTACTGCTAGGTGATGATTTTATTCAAATATGCTAAAATATAGTGTGTACAAAAATGTAGTAGGAACAGGTTTGCTGTGGCATCTAAATCTAATGACTAATGTCTAAAGTTAATGTTTTTGATCTCTCTCAGCTGACTATAACATCTTTGTTCTATAGCAACCCCCGTAGCTAGTCTTATCCACTTGAATTGCTCAGGGCTAAGAACAGCGCAGAAAGTTGGTTGCAGTCTGCAATCTAGTGACATCTAGACATGATATTTTACCCTATGTAACTTTAATTAGTCATTCAGGTTTGTCTGAATGGACCAGGGGATCAGTGTTGTAGCAAGCAAACGACCAGCATATACAGATCATAAATTAGCCACACACAGCAGAGAGCCAAAAACTAACTTCAGGTGGTCCCTTATTCACAAGAGCTTGCCACAACAGGTAATGCCGGCTGTTTGATTGCCAGTTTTTTTTTTTTTGGGTTTATTTACACTGGATGCAACCTGCAAATGATTTGGATCTCCTCTTGGGAACAAACTGGGAAGCTTTCACTTGTTAGGTGAATATGTAAAGCACTATACTGTGGAGCCACTGCAAATAGCACAGCATAAGCCAACAGAAAAAGGAATCCTGCACATCTGTGAAAGAGCGCCTCCTTTTTGTTGTTAGTTTTTTCTTTGTTTGTTTGTTTGTTTTTTTTTGTTTTTTTGAGTTTTTTGCTCATTTACCTTGTGTGACACGTCGTGCCATATAGGTTCCCTACTGACGGTTACACAGACATCACCCGCCTCAGGCAAGGAAAGAAGGAAGCAATTGCCAACCGTTTCCACTGGTTATAGGTTGCAGGGTATTTCCTGGTTACCACTTCACTATTTCTAACTGTTTGGCTGCCTGTTGCAAACATGCAAAGCAACAAAGTGAAATGAAGTCATGTGTAATATTTAGTCTCACTCTCACAGTAAGCTTGAAGTTAAACATGGATGTGACGTACAGTGAAGGTAAAGCTGTTGTTCTGTTGAACATATGGGTTTGTATGTATGTGTGCTCTGGTCAGGTGCTGGTGGTGTCCACCTTCATAATACAGCGTGGGAAACCAAGGTCATCGAGGTCACTTCCTGTTCACTCTGAATAGGTGCAGAGGTGTATTTTGGGACAGAAGAGTCAGTGGGAATATTTGTGTAGCAGGAAGGATAGGGCTTTTTAGACGGTCATTAAGTCTGATGTTTTCATTCCCAGAAGAATTTCACTTTCTCCTAACTTTTCCCCTTTTTAAATATTTCATGCTCCGCCTTTGGTTATTTTCTCTAAATATGACTATTTGCTTTTATATAATAAGTTATATGTGTTTCCTCTCCCTAATAATTAACCTTTTAAGAGTTTTGTATGGCTCAGATCACTTCAGGCCACTGTATCACTTTTGATGAGTGTTTACCCTCAACTCACTGGTGACTCTGTTCAGCTCTGAGGGTTATCAGTGTGGAGATGAAATTACATATTAGCTGAAGATGGTCAAATCAACAACATTTGATTCCACTCAACACACTCACCTTGGATTACCTCTGTGTTTGTTTGTTTCAGTGCTCTTTGGCTGTTGGTTCAGTCACTTTTTCCTTCAAAGATAATGATTTCTAAATATTTTGATCTAAATAACAGTAGGATTTTTAAGACAAATGTTTTCAGTTACACTTATTACTAGTTATCTGTCTATTTTAGCAAAATTAAGAAGATATACTTTTACTTTACCACTTTTTGCCTGCTAATGACCACCCCAGGACAGCTTTGGCTGCATTTAATGCTGCGTATAAATCCACCCAACTACAGGGCCCTTATGGTGATGTGCAAAAATTAACTTCCTCTTGTGGATTATATAAAGACCCGTAGCTGGTTAGCCTGATTGATGAAGGCTAGTTTTACTTTTGGGAATTTCTCATTAAAATTTGGCCCACTTATAACCCTTTGAATCGAGACTTAAATCTAAGAGTAAAACAGCTGAATTCTCTGACTTGTTTGATGAAAGTTTTAAAAATATTTAAATACTATATGTGTGTGTGTGTGTGTTGAATATGTTTGTGGTGATAAATGTGCAGCTCAGACCAGTTTTGTAGCTATAAATAACTCCATGCTTGTGGATAAATTGGGGCCAAATTTAAAAACAGCAAATAACCTTGCCCCCCCCCATAGCCCAATTTTAGCTCCATTGGTGCCTTTATAGCTTGAAACTCAGGTACATATATTTATGACGGCTGTAAAGTATTGCTGCTGTAGTTAATCTCCTAATGACGTCTCTCTTCCTCTGCTACCAGAAAGTCTGGGTTCAGACTTCAGGGACCAGTTGGCTGGAGACAGGAGGGGGGAACGTGGTCGATGATTTTGGGATGCAAATTTTAGGGGGCTATAGGGCTTAAACTAAACTGTGTTTGTGATTGAAAAAGGTGAAAGAGACCGGGTTTCTTCTCTTTCTTTCTTTCTTTCTTTCTTTTCTTTTCTTTTTGATGACATGCATGTGACATGGCATATTTCAGACGCATGAGATCTATTACAAGTGAGAGTGCCAGGAAGAAATTTTGCTAATGGGAAACAAATGGGCCACACTTCTGAGCTCGTGTCAATTTTGCAGGCAGTTTGTTGCCATCTTTTTTTTTCTTTTCCTTTTTATATAGACATTCATTTGCAAAGATGCTTTGCATACACCTTATAATAATATTCACCAAACCATCGTGTAGTCTGCTTTTGCATACGTGCTTGTGCACAGGTGAGAGTGTACAGTCATATCATTTATGTGGATATGAGGTTGTTGTTTTTTTAGTACCTGACCCTTCACTTATAGATATAGGATGATGCCCCGGTGACACTGGTACACACTGAGCACAGCAGTTACTGCCTCTTCCCTCTTTCTGTCTCCACTGTCCATCTTCCCTCCTCCTTCCTCTCGCCTCTCCTGGTTGCAGTTGTATTTGTGCGCCTTGGGAAGATTACAAAGAGGTGCTTTGTGAGGGGATGCAGCTGCTGAAATCCGACTAGATCCAGCTGAAGAGAGAAGGGAGCAGGTGGGTCAACAACGCCACCCTGCTGTTCCCAGAATATCAGGCTGCAGAGCTGTGCCTCCCTCCCCCACACAGGCACTCTCGCACAGACAAACACACAGCAACACATGCACACACATCCTCAGAGCACCCCAATCCCAGCCCATTACACACAAACATTATAACATGTCAAAATAAAAACACAGCAACACCCACAAAACAGCAATATGCACATGTCAAAGGACTACCTCTGTGGAAATACTGCCCACTCAAACAAGTGTGTTTAACAAGAATCATTCATGTAGTGGGAGAATTTTGGCAGAAAGTTTGAAAGCTACACAAATTATTCACGCACACACACTTAGTGCTGTGTACTAAGGCCTTATGCTAATTCTAGGTCGCACCTTATGATTTAATTAACAGCAGCAATGACACGGGCAGTCCACGTGCTGTAGAAGGCAGAGGAAGATCCTGTCAGCTTTGTGAAGCTAAGATGTTAACAGGTCAGGATGCTGCCAAAATGTTGGATTTCTGAATCACAATGGGGACATTGGTAAGATGACCCTCATCCGGCTTTGTGCAGCTCAAAAAAAGGGCGGCAGGAGATGGAGAGAGGAAAGGAATGAAAGAGAGAAGAGGAAGTCATGCAGGCAAGCGTTCTCGCTCCTGTTGAAGTGGATCAGATGTCTCACCGCCAACCTGACTGCAGGGGACACGATGCTGGACCAAGGTGACATAAAAAGCACAAAATTTACTTTGTTTTTACTTCTTCTTCTTCTTCTTTTTTGTACTGCTGAACTTGAAAAATTCAAATGTTGATGATGTTTCCACTTTCCTTTATCATCTCCTTCTACAGCCTTAATCAGCTCCAGATCCAAATTCTGTACTTTATACTTTATAGAAACACCCACCAAATTATAGATGCATTTTTGTATTAACTTTGCATATGTGTCCTCTCTCCTGTCATGTCCCATAAGCAAGCTTTTTGATAATCATAAAAGAAATATGCTAATAGGATGCAAAGCAGTTGTGCTGCACTGAAAGCTGTGGGCTTTGTGAACTATTCTTCAGCTTTATGTCTTTACTTAATGAGAGTTTTGACGCACGTGGCTCCCTCCCCATTGCCTTGGAGCGCCCAGCCCCCCTTCATGTGTGCAATAATTCAGCCACATTGATAATAAGTTCTTCTGTCCCTCCCTGAAAATGCTTGAATGTCATTTAATACACTAGGCTTTACTCTGAAAGATGCCACTGTCCCACACACTTAGTATTCTTTGCTGTCCCTCACCATATTCGCCACATTTTTGCTTAAGTAAAAACCAGCAACTTTAAAATTTCCTTCAGCTACTTCTTCCACTTCTCAAAACAAAAACAAAATAAACGTAAGCTGGCAATATGTCACCAAAATAATCCGTATTTCTTTCCCTCTATTATGTCTAAATGACTTCATTTTTTTACGGGTCGGTTATCGTCCACAATTCACGTAGCTTTATCTGTGGGTACACTTGAGTTCAGTGACATGATATCCATCACAATTCTGTCACAAGCACCCCGCAGACCTCTCGCTGCCTCTTGCGCCAGCGTGGAAAACGCGGGTCCCACTGTTCGTGCAGTGCTTCAGGTTGTTATTCTTTTTTCTAATATGTCATCCCGGTTCATGTGATATCGAAGAAACAACACATTCTGGGTCATTGTGGGTTTCTTTCTTGCTCAGATAACAGTTTGTGTGGGAGAGTGATCGCCATTAGAAGGTGGATCTCTGAAAATGCAGACTCTCAGCCATCTGGAGTTCCATCGCTACACATGTTTTAGAGTGTGGGAAGCTGCAAGAGTGTGTCACTGGTTTATATCAAATCACTAAATATTTCATCAACTCTGTGCTCAGTCGTGGGTGTGTGGAAGTTATTCTTTGAGTGGTTTTCCTTTTTTTTTTTTCTTGTGGCCAATTACTCTCCCATCGCTGTCATTTACCTTCATTTACATCAATTCATTTGTCATATTAAATTTGTTTAAGCCATGCAATCTGTGTCCAACCCACGTTTCTGGAGTTTGACAAAATGAAGCCATATGCTGTTGATGTGGCACTAATCAGATGCGTTTAGCTTAGCGCTGTCTAATGTTAACCAACTCTAGGCAGCAGCAGAGGATGAGCCAGCTCCTATCGCTCTTCCATATCTTTGCTATAAGTGTAATGGTCCACACATTTCCTAGTGAAGCACTGGGCCTGATTGCCGTCATTCTCACATCTGCTTCCTGGAATAGCAGTGGGGAAGTCTCCAAAGAGCTCCCAGTGGAGTGTGGGGCATGTGTGCTCACATATGAGGCGAGAGTTTTGAGACGGGGGCTTGCCGGTGTGGTTTATTTTCAAAGGGTTGTGCTGAGGATGTGTTGAGAGGTTGAGGAGTAGAGAGAGTTCTCTGCACTCTGGTTTGGGTTTCACCTCCCTGGGACACAGCTGGGGAGTTTAGGTTAGGAACCGGGGGATGGGCCCGCAAGGATTTTGTGTTTAGACCAAAGCACAAACAATAGAAAATTTTATTTTCTGTGTGTATTTTAGAGCGACAACAAATAGAAAGTGCGCAGCCTTGTTCGTAATGTTATAATCTTACTGTGAAATGATTACCTAGTTCTTTTTGACATTTCTATGAACTGGTACACATAGTCTGAAATGAGAAAAAAACATGCAAACAACTAAACTGAACTCCAGCAGAAGAAGGAAGTAAATTATCCACACCAGTGCTACCTAACTGTCATATTTGCACCATTCATTTCCCTATTTTTCACCAGCCACAGTAATGTGGGCAGTGATAGGCATCGCTCCAAGTGGGCCACTTTGCATTAAAAAAAAAAGCTTTGGCAATATGGAAAATGCACAGAGGTAAACTGAACTTATTTGCTTATTCAAAGCTGTCACGCTCTCTTTTCTGGGCCGCGTTCTCCAGCAGTCATAGCAAACTGGAAAGTTTTGAATGCAAAATAAGATGCAAAACAAAAAAATTTGCATCACTGTCCAGTTTCAGTACAGAGCTGCCTAGCCTCATATGTTAAACAGAGACATTATTTAAGATGGTGTATTTAAGTATTTAGGGTGATAAATGTCTAACTGAGTGTTCAGAGCAATCTTGAGTAAGTGGAGCATGTACTCTCATTAAGCCAAGTGTGCTCCCAGAAATGTTTTCTCTGTAGAAAAAATCACTTTAAAGGCGTCACAAGCAAGATCACTGCACGCAGAGCAACTTGTTGACTATAAATTTGAACTATATTAGTTTAAATTTAGTGGGCAGTTACTGAGTGGGATTATTTTAAATGTCTTTTGTGCTCATCGTCTGCTTGTCAGTACTTGTTTTTCCTTTCAGCTGCAATTCTGATTCTTTTCCACACTTTCATTTTTAAACTGTAAACATCCTATTTTACGCCCACCTCTGGGTTACTGCTGCCTTCTTGTACTTTATGTTGAGAATACATATTGGAAAGCAGACAGACAGCGTGTCTGGATTTTTTCCCCTCCCCTTTTTAATGATTCTTACTGTTTCTCTGCATTTGCTGCATGGTGTTGCCTGCCAAACCCCGAGAGTGCCACAGTGTGCTGCTAGCTGCTGGTGTTTTTTCAATCAGGCTGGTGCGGACCTGGGAAGCATTGTCCGTGCCTTGTGGAAATTCAGGTGCCAAGAATATAATTTTCCTTAAGTGCTTACAACTGTAAAAACCAACGCTGAGACTGAAAGCAATTGCAGATCATTTAAATTGGAGAAAAGGGTGAAGCAGCAAGTTCTTTAGTTTTCCTAGAACTCGGGAAACATTATGCGGTCTGTCTAATATATGTTTCATTTAAATGGTTTAATTTTTAACTTGGTAATTTATGTTGGCTGTGTGTGATTCCTCTGGGGGAAATGCCACTGGCTGTGGTTAAACCGAAGACTACAATTTGTAGAAGGTGTATTGGGCTTTCATATCAATACTAATTTACCAAAGTAAAATATGGAATGAAAAGGACAGCAACAATCTAGTCTTTAACATCTGCCTATGGCTGTCACTTGAACTGATTGCCTCTGTTTAAACTAGTCTGTATGACTGTCTATAGCCTGGTTTTTCTTTGCTTAGAGGTGAACTTATAACTAAGTTCTGTTTTGGCTCAGCAGGAGTTCATCACCCAGACTATGTGAGCATGACGTTGCACCTGTCAGAGAGGAAGGCTTCAATCATTTCTGTAGGCTGTAGCTAGGGAGAGCCTTCGGTCAGAGTCATCTTCCGGCTTCAGGCACGCCTGAATTTAATCATTTTTATTATTTTTTTAAAATGTTTTAAGTACAATAATGATAGAGAATTTCCCCTGTGATTCCCACGCCTTCTCACTGTTCCCACCGCTCCTTGGAGCTTCCCCTTTCCAACACTTTTCTATCTTTTTCAGACATCAGAACATTTCTCTGTTTTCCCTCTTAACTCATCTGACTATTAGTAGGATGATTACAACCTGATTCATATTTGCTGACTCATCTCTGCTGTTCTTGGGATTAGCTGGCTTGCCATTGGCTCCCTCAGGTCCGAAAGAGTGGAGAAGGTTTCTCTGGTCTCTTTCTTTCTCCGTCTTCCACCGTATGTTGAGTCATTCTCTGGAAAAAGCAAATCAGCACTCCATAGAGATTACAGAGAATACGCTCTCCAGTTCTGTTGACGAAGGGTGAGGTTCTTCTTCTTCTTCTCACCTCTTGAGGCAGGACCACACAGCATGTGAAAATCTGCTCCGCAGACACACCTCGGTTTCCATGTGCAATAAAACATACATGTTTTCCCACAACGAATTGCATCACATGACAAATGAGAGATGCAGACTCATCCGCGCTTTGTTGTGGGAATAACCTCAGAAATAATTCAATTTGTGCATATCTCAGGAAACAGGTAACAAATGAAAGACGGCGGCACTGCTGCAATCTAAACAACTGAAAGCAAATAGACATTTTTCCTGGAGTTCAGCAGCATTAGTATGTCGATTTTTTCCAAACAGAAAAAAAACTTCTCCTATTAAAATCAGATGTGGATGTCAGGAGCCTACCTCAGTTACAAAACTCGTGAACACCAGTCTTTTTCAGTTGTATATGTTTTCTGATTTGTTTTCAGTTCCAGGAAGCTGCTCCAAATTTATATTACGTCGAATTTGGCCAGGCAGACTCAGATTGAATTTTGTAAAGTCATTTGTGTTTGCGTGTGTCTGGTGTAACTAATTGCATTTGGTCGGCACATTCAGCCGCTTCATGTTTGTCAGTAATGATTCGAAGTGACCACCATGACATTCTTTGAAAATTCAAACCCTCGATTTCATTGAACTAATCTCTTTATACCTTCCACATTGTTCATTTTCCTTAAATAACTGTAACCGATGAAGCAGCCCAATTACTGCAGCCAGTAATACAAAATCTTAGAATTTCTAAAGGTCTCTTTTTGCAGCTTTCTTTGTTGGAAGAAAACTGAGAAACCAACTTTCTAACAAGCAAAGAAGCAAAGGCCATCTCTGGTGTTTTTAGTGCTTCAAAATAAAATAAAGTCACAGTTTAAATGAATTCCCCATGACACCATTAGAGACCAAAAAGTGTCTTAGCCACCGTTACACAACTTTCTTTTAAAGTGGGAAGTGTAATGGAGGTGGTAAAAAGGAAAATAAGCATAAAAATATCACAAATACCATGTAATTGTGTATTAGACATGATGTACACTAAACCACTGTGGGTGTGATGGTGAAGCAGTGTTTAACATTTGACTTAAAATCCAAATAATGTGATTTTAGTTGGAGTTTTATGGAGTTTTATGTCCCAAGTGAATCGTCAATAAGCAGTTATTTCAACAGATCTCTACTGAAGAGTGGACTAGGCATGAAAAGGAGTGACTGCCATCATCAGGGTGCTTCCATTTATAGCCACCACCTCCTTATTTTTTCACTTTTTGTCTTTCACGCCTTTCCCTGTGTGTCTTTTGACCCCGTCTTTCACCCAAGGGACAAGGCTGAAGTGGCACTTCTTGAGTTTTGTTTCCTAAATGGGCTTGTTTGTTGTGTCTAGTGTCTGAGCTTTTGCAGGGCTGAGCTGAAACATAATATAATGCTGCACTGGGCACATGGCAAGTGGTGGTTTTTGGGATCCTCTTAGTGGCTGGTGGCTTCTTAATTCTGGACACTGCAGACTTCTTGTTATGGGCAAAGACTTCTCATCATGGGAACATGGTTTTCTGGCTTCCTCTACCAACTGTGACCTAAATTTTCCTTAAATACAGCTTACTGTCTTAAGTTTTAGTTAGTGAGATAGAAAACTTGTTGAAACGTTAGTAACAAAGAAGAGCATTATGGTTAGAAACTGACTGCGTGAATAAACATTCTACTACTGTTGGCTTTAACCCCCAAAAATCTATCAGATTTTCTAACTATAGAATCCAGACCTTATCTCAAAGCGCTCATCTTCTAACATCCACATAAATTCACTGGCAAATGCACAATAATTCCTTTTTTTGTTTTTGTTTTTTTGCATTTTTTCTTAAAATTCAGTTAAAAATTGGGCTATATCTGGAATCAAACTTGATAATCGCTCTTTTGTGAAGCCCGTTTTAGGGAAAGGCCACATGATTGCAAGACACCTAAATAAAATTCAGTTTGTTCATTCAATCATTCATTCATTCAATAAAGGTGGCTGTTAAGAGTCTGACGCTTTTTTTTAATTCATGAGGAAATGGTATGATCTGCTTGGATCATACCATGTGAGGTTAAAGTGTGTTTCCTTGGTTAAAAAAAAAACATTTTCATGAATCTCTGCTGCAACATCCAGATGTTGGGATCAGTATTTGGCATAAACATGAAAGCATGTATCAATGTTTCCGTGCTGCTGGTTGTGGTATAATGTTCCAGGGGATATTTTTTGGTACATTTTTCATCCAATTGTGCATCAATTAAACACCACAGCCTACCTGAGTATTGCTGCTAAAAATGTCCATCCCTTTATGGCCACCATCTACCCATCCTGTGTTCACTGCTTCCAATAGGATAGCATGCCACGTCACGTAAATCATTTCAAAAAAGGCTTTTTGATCATAACCATAAATTGAATGTGCTTAAATGGCCTCCAAAGCCACCAGATGTTGATCCAATAGAGAACCTTTGGAATGCAGTGAGAGATTCACATCATGGATCTCTTGATGGGAAAACCACCAGTAGCTACTTGATGCTACTACGTCAATATCAATATAGGCCAAAATCTTTTATTAAGGCATTAAGGACTTGAGGCAGTTCTTAAGTCAAAAGAGGGTCCGACCCAGTACTAGTTCATTGATCGATGACTGTCTTGAATTGGATTGAGCATTGCTGAATCACTATTTCATGACAGCATTGTATCACAGTGTATCGCTAATCTGTAATTCCTCCTTATGAGTGTTTCCTATGATAGATTTCCGTGGCTGTGTTGTGATGACACTTTAACAGCAGCTTCTTCTGATCGACTGCTACTGTGGCTTCCTCCATCTACCTGATAGGCCACGACGCACACACACAGTCACACAAAATACTGTGGGTCCCCTGGTCTGGCTGGGCTGTGGGTAGCTTGTAACCGAAGTGTTTTATTAGCAACTGGTCCAACACAGCTAATTGCTTCCTGAGGGAACTGCCTCCCTTCGCTCAGTGAATGATGAACGGCCCACATTATGTGTCTCGACAACCTTGACAATTTTTTTTTCTTCTTGGTCACAAAACTTTTTATTACACTGCGCTGCCACAAATCTTCAGTTTAAACATTCCTTCAAACCACTTTTAATTGTGAAGCAGTTAAAGCATTCAAAAATGATTTTGTTGCTCTAATTAATGTTAAACAGTATATATATATATATATATATATTAATATATATATAATATATATATATATATTCCACAGTATGTATCCATGTAGATAAATCTCACCAGTTTTTCATTGTGCATTACACATCAGCACATCCTCAGACAGCTACACAACTGCACCCTTCTACAAATTTTATTGAAACTTGAAAAGAAAACAAGATCAGATTTGAATATTCGGTTACTACATTGCTTTCCTTGGTCAGTTTTTCTGTTGCCTATAAATATTAGTACCGTGTGTATGTTTCTTGTTTCTAAACTAGGTCATTCAGATTCAATAGAAGCTGTTTTTTGGGTGTAATCATATTTGTCACTTACTTCTTTCAAAAGCCTTTTATCTTCCCTTTCTGGAGTGAATACGTTTCTTTTTTTATAATCACTTGCTCAGACTATTAGCTTGAACAGATATCTTCTCTGTGATTCTTCATTGTGTGCGTTTGTGCACGTGTTGTCTCATGTCACTTACATTGCAACACGCATGACGTAACTATATATTGGTGGGCTAAAACCATGCATCATCTGGTTTTTGACCTGTTACTCCCAAAAAGAAAATCCCCAATATATGTTTGATCATTTAATGCGTGTGTGGGTTGACATCAGATTTGTGAGGGCTGAGAACTTCTCTTCTTTATTTTCTTTGTGTGTGTGTGTGTGTGTGAGCATGTGTGCGCATGTGTCTGCAGATATTTATTTAAAATATGCCTTTTCATCCTCTCTAAAGCTTTGTTCTTGAAAATCTTAATTACAAATGCCGAATTTCTGGTCATAAAAAAGCTCTTCTTTCCGGGCTCTTCTTGTTGCATGTTCTTGTCTCATATGTGTCTTTGATGATGCCATTGGGAGCTATGAGATGGGTTTCAAAAGGCTGCTTTCCCAAACAGGATATAGATGATGTGTAGGCCCATGATCTCTGAAGCAAGGATCAAATGGTGTTCTTCCACCCCCTGCTGCTCCCTCCATCTCTATAGGGTGGAGTCCGGATGGATGGCCTGAGAAGGAGGAGTGTGCTTTAAGGTCAAATTGTCATAGCTCCATCACCTTTATTTCCTCTGGTTTTCATAATATGTACAGTCATCTGAAAAACAGATGATGAGGTAGTACTGTTAAAAAACAAAGTATACCCTTACTGCTTCCATTGTAAGTTTTAGCCAGATACTGCTCATCAAATGGATTTGATCAACTAATCATCAGCAAGAGTGAGCATGTCTACAAAAACAGAGGTTTGGCAATTTGCAGTGTGAAACATTGAGGTCTATGTAACATAATGTTAAAATATTGATAAAAACTTTACAAATGATCAGAGGTCAGACTGTGCAGTGTTCACAGAATCTGCAAAACACCCAAGAGCTACATGTCAGACTCTACGGACCTCAGCTTACAACTTAAAATGTTAAAGTTCATGACAGTACAGTTAGAAAAAGACTGGTTGAGTAAGGCTTGTTTGGATTGGTTGCCAGGAGAAAGCCTCTTCTCACTATTTGCATCTGAACAAACGACAAAACTTTTAGGCTAATGTCCTTTGGATAGAGGTGAATCAACTGGAGATGTTTGGTCACAATACACAGCACCATATTTGGTGGAAATCATACACAAGAAACCATACACAGAATTATAGGGGAGGTGATGATTTGGCTTGTTTTGCATCTACACGACCTGGGCACCCTCCCTTCATTGAGTCGACCAGGAACTTTTTATATCAAAGTCTTCAAGAGTCAATTGTGGCGCCATCTTTACAACTGCTAAACTTTTGACCAAAACTAGATCGCGCAACAGCACAATGGTCGCAAGCACGGCAGCAAATCTACAGAATGGCTGAATGAGAAAAGTATTAAGGTGTTGCAATGACCCAGTCAAAAGTCACGCCTAAACCTGACTGAAATGCTGCACATAAACAAAGGGTCAATGAACTGAAGCAACTTGACAAAAAAGTAGGCCAAAAATCCTCCACAACAATGTGAGAGATTGATAACGTCAAGGTGGTTCTACAAACTGTTCAAACATGGGGTGCACTTAGTTCTCACAGAACTGCATAGATTCCTGTGAAAACTTTCTTTTTCACATGACTATGAAATCCACATTGTCTCATTCCTGATGTTTTTTTAAAGGGAGTGTTCACTCCAAAATTAAATTTACATGCTTTTCCTCTGGCCTATAGCACTGTTTATCTAAACTGCTTGGGTTGCCTAGTGTTGGATATTTTGCCTGTAGGAAGGAAGGAAGTTAAATGACACTTGCTTGTCAAAGTACAGAATTCTTTTTTAATTAAATCAAATTAAATCAAATAAAAAAAAAACATCTTAAAACCCTTTCAATACCAGGATACTAAAAAAAACTGATTCCATGGATGTAGTTGGTTGGCCAGTTTCAACCAACCTACATTCACCAACCAAAAGAAGTGTGCAGCTTGCTGATGTTACGATGCAGCTGAGAAAAATGGTGTCACTAGCTTGAATGCATGCTTTGTAAATGTGTTAATTTGCAATCTAACAACTGCAAGATAAGCTGTGTTATTTTAAAGAGAGTGCAGACATCTCCACAGCACATATCCCAAGACTGGGGAAACTCCATTATAATCTAGTTGGATAAATACCACAACAGACCAGACGAAAAACATGAGCAAAACTGATTTTGGGGTGAAATATCTTTGAAACCAAATCATATCATCTTTCTTCATCATTCGGCACCTCGTTTTGACCCCTACACACAGAACTCTTTAATTATTGTCATAGTTGCATATATAATGGTAAATCATGGCTCTGAAGCCATGTTCAGTCAAACTGTGGTGACAAATGCATATTTCTGGTTTGGATTTGGAAGGAGCCCTCCTGTGTCTTTTCTCTGAAGTTCAGAAACGACTTCAAACACAGAAATACGTTATTGACATGGATTTCTTTTGTACCGTTTCTTTTCAGCATTTTTTTCCATAAACATGACTGAATCTGAGACATCTGTCTCAGTGTGGACTCATCAGATGGATCTGTCCTCTGCAGTGCACTCAACATGTGTTTCAGCATTTGTGCAGCTATTGCTTAACAGAGGACAGTGGCACTAGAACTGGCACTGACATCAGGAGCCGTAGAGCAAACGCAAAGACTCATTTGGTTCAGACAGATTTCTCTGCCCAGTGTGGTGGCAACACTTTGGGCAAAGCAATTGGATGTGGCTAATAGGAAGGAGACGGGAGGAGGAGGAGTCACTTTTGCATTAGCAGAATCACATTTTGAGATAGATGCAGCATTCCAGGACCTCTTTATTTGATTACTATAATGTCATAAATGCAAGAATGTACTCTGATAAATGGCAAAAGTAGCTGATGAATTAGTTATTCCCGTCAGCAAATACCCACGCTAGCTTGCCCTCCCTGTCCTCATCCCACGGGCCACATTGCCTCCTCAATCTGCAATATGGAGCATAATTATACTAATTTCTCTCTATTGCATTAGCAAGGGCCTGGAGAAAAGAAAGGCTTTCTTTCTAAGCAGGAGTCTTGACTATGCAGTCAGCCTCCTTCCATGCACCTCAGAGAGCAAGTACAGGGGGAGGCAACATGACCTCTGGTCACCCCCCACCCCCCTCCCAACACACATACACATAATCACCCCTTCATTTGCCTGTACTTCCCTTGCTTGCTTCATTCCCCCCAACTCTTGTCTCTTTTCCTCATTCTGTGTTTTGTTCCCACACTGACAGCTTCATCTGATGTGAAATGAAACTTTAATACTCAAAACACAAAAGTGTTTCTGGTACTTGTTAAAATAAAAATTTAGTCTTAGTGTGTGTATTTCCGTGTGTGTATGCATTTGATGTTTCCTTTTCTGTCCTTAGAGGAAGAAATATGAAGTTTTAGTGGCTTGTTTTTATATGCCCTTGAAGACCTTTAACTTTTGTTTCAGCTTGTGTTCAAACAGTCCCACTCCATTAGAAATGTGTGCCTGCTCTATCATAGCAAGGCATTATTCCAAACAGCATAAATTCATATCAATTCATAGCAATCATAACATTAAACTCAAAGCTGGAAAATCTTTTTAGCTGTACAGCTGTTAGGGTCAGTTCTGAAAATGTTCTATTACTTTAAAATTTCAACTACACCCTAGTCTCACATTAGAAACTATATTTTGAATTTAAATTTTGCTTTAGTGGATAGATATTTATACGAGCAAAATATGATTTAAAAAAGATTATACAAAGATACAATTCCTTCTTTCTGTGTTTCCTCCTTAAGAAGAACCAGTCCACCATGACCAGGTCACATCAGATCAGCCTGGTGGATGAGGGACTCTGGGGGACAGCGGGGTGCTGGTAGTGGGAACGCTGCCTCAGTTATGAAAGACGCCATTGTCCTATCTGGCTCGCCAACATAGAAAATGAATAAATCAAAGTGGAGAGATCAAGAGTGGAGGAGAAGAGGGGGGGGCTATCTGACATCTGCATTTTTAAACTGGGCATTGAGCTCTGGAAGAATGTTGTTATCATCCACCCGCAATTGCTACAATGGTGAAGAATTCTGCATCACATTATAGCATGTTCAGACATCTGAAAAGCTCTAAATCCCCGCTTTGCCTCACACTCCCTACACCCATGAGATGGGGGTTCTGCTTATAACCAGACTGGTATCAAAGTAATCCCTGTTTTGTGGTCATGCCTTTGGTTTTACGCTTTTTGTAAAGAATAGTCAAAAAAAATGAAAATAAATTTTTTCAAATGTATATTTTTTTGTCCATAGATGCTATGCATTGTTAAATAATGGAATTACTACAAAGTTTGTTAGTGTAAATAGGTTAAAGTGGAGGTGATTTATATCCACGAGTCTGTAATGATCAATCAGATAGGTCAGCCAGGATGGTTGCAACAAATGCTATTTTTGCCTCCATAGCAGTTGCAGTGATGCATGCAGACACAATTCTATTTCTGTTTATTTGATTGAGGGATTAGATTTGAAATCAAACAGCAGTTTTCACTGATAATGCATTATTTGGCGTTGGTGCTTTTAGTACCACAAATAGATAGCCTTTTGAGCGGATAAAGCTAACAAGACTTGGATTCATCCATTGAGAATCGTGCTAATGCAATCATCAGAACTCAATATAACTGAAAAAATGTGACTTTCTGGTCAAAAGATCAAAGGATGAACATAGTGAAGTAGCGAAGACAATTTATTTTTTAAACTCTAGGTAGCCATGACTGTAATATTTTCCAATATAGCTGAAAAATATTACATTTATTCTTTTTTTTTTCAGTCTCATGCCCTACTCATGTCAGTATTTGCATGCCTTTTTTGTGGATTTCCCATATTTAGCTCACTTTAAGCAACATCAGCAGTTGCTGCTAATCCTGGGGTTTGCAGAGCGTATGAAATCCTTCCAAGTAAAAAGTAAAGTCCTTGCCGTTAGACATTTATACTGAATTCAAGGTCAAGTTCAAAGGGTTTTCTTTATTTTTTTATTTTAAAAACTAAAATCCCTTATTTATAGCATGAGTCTACATCTGTGATAGATTCAAATGTGAGTACAGTATATCATTAGATTTGTATGTGTAGCATTTTGGGGGATATATTGGAGAATTGTTCATTTTCTCATCTTCATTTCTAAGAGGGGGAAAGACTTTATACATTATAAATGGTTACATGTCAGTGAACTATCACTGTCTGGTCACTCTACTTGTGAGGGGCGCACAGGGCAGCCAGTCAGTCACCCAGCCTCTGCCTGACCTCTCCAGTTGCACAGCCAGTCCAGACCAGTATACTGGTAGATCCCTTTAACAGCAAGACAGCAGCTGGCTTGCTGATTCAATTCAACATTTAACACAGTGGGACTTTGCTACTGCCTTCAGTCCCAGGTGTGTGTGTGTGTGTGTGTGTATCTGTGCGTGTGCATGTGTGTGTATGTGTGCATAAATGATGACCACACAATGGTCGCCCTGTGTGACCCTGTGCATCTGTGTCTGCCCGGACAAGCTCCACTGTCCTGCCTGCCGCTGCAGTCTCTCTTCAGTGTTGACGGCATGCTACAGGTGCCCCGCACATCTGGTGCTTCACACGACCAAACACATCTGCTGAGGCACTGATAAGTTAAATTAGGATGGCCCTCAAAGGAATACACTATCAAAATCGGCAGGAACATAACAGAATGCTTTCAGTTGCTACTCTAAGACGTGAGAGAAGTTAAGTGACTTTTTTTTTCTTTTGCTGGACCACAAACGGATTCATTATTTGACCAGGCCACAAGTTCATGACCAGACCTCTGCTCATTAATGAAAGACTGTGTTTGGGGCGGGATTTTGAACAGTCATCACACTGTTATTTCATCTAACACCCCCCCTCCCCCCCACACCACCACCATCTTTCAGTACCAAACACATTCTGCACATAATCAATGCTCTGTCTAACAGCAACCTCTGTTTGCTAACTCTGGACAGGCAGAAAAGTTTGGTTGAAAGAAGCCATTTATAGATGTTTTTGTACGCTAAGAGAATATTTGTGAATCATTTGGCTGCTTCTGAAACACAGTGGCACCCTACAGTTGTAGCTGCTCATTTGTGCTTCACTCTGCATACTGCTGTTCAACACATCTTGGCTGCAAATTAGAATATAAACCACTCGCTGGTCGCAAAATTAAAAAAAAGCCCAGCCCAGCCCAGCCCAGTTATGCAGTAAGCTATGCAAATAAATCATGTAAGTTAGTTTCATATTTCTAGCAAATAAATGCAACAGACAGATCATCATCTCTGGTGTGTCACACTGAAATGCAGACCAAAGGTTAAGCTGTTCACAGGTGCACTTCCTCCTTCACCTGCATGAATATTTGCATGAATATCCAATGAGGAACCATCATCTGTGCCACCTGTCATACTGATCAGTGAGCAAAGCTTGTTGCATGCTTGGTGTTTAATCTCTTCCTCATTAACCTGTGGAACAGGTTTCTTTTTTAAGATACCAGAACTGCTCGGAGAGAAACTCTTATCATCATGTTGAAATGATTTGTCCAAGCTCAGATCACTTTAAAGGAAGTTTTTGCAGCATCGGTATCAAAATGTGCGTTGTGTTTTAGGTTGTCATGTCGAGGGGGCTAAATATCTTTACAGAGTTACATTATGAGGGTGCTATTTTATGCAGAAGATATATTAAAAGGTATTATTAGGTTAAGATTTCGGTTAGGGTTGGTAAAAGTTAGGGCTAGGCAAGCAGAAGTTATGGTTGAGGTTAGTCGAAGTGTCCAACGAATTCATATCGTTCATCATGTCCTGTGAAGTCATGAAAACAAGGCTTTTTATTCGTCTATGTTATTGTAAGTTCCAGGTTTGGTAGGTCAGGTCAAAGGACCTGACAGTTTGCTGGTGGAATACAGCCTCTAGGCTAGTGCAAGCCCCTTCTCACTCTGGGTGGCCTGTGTTTACGAGTTCCAGGAGCAGGTCATCACTGTGCTGAGAACATGGTCTGTGCAAGGGGACTGTTATTGGGTCATACCCGGAGGAGCAACCAGGAATTTTTTTCCTCGCTGTGCACGTCTTAATGTGTGTGTGTGCACACTGACTGATGTGTGTTGATTCAGACTTCCTGTGTGCAACAGTGCGGGGGAACTGGAGGTGGGGGGGGAGCTGACCCTCGACCCTGACCACATGTCCCAGTCTGTTGGTTGATCATCCACACTTCCGCTGTGCAGAGGCTCTTTGGGCTAAAGAAACCTCCAAACTCATCAGCACCACTGTTATGATAAGGATGATCAGCAGCATTGTGCAAGTTCACACTTCAAAATAGCTAGTGAAATGTTTCATCACACTGAATAAAACTTTAGACTCTAGAGCCAACGTTGACAGTCAAAAAGCAAACTGGTTCACTTTTATGTTTTTTAGCTGTTCTCTTTCAGTATTTCTCCACATATCCATCAGTACTGTTTCCAGTCATTCCTACTACCCAAACAACTATATAGTCACAGATTTATAAATTTAAAAAAAGCACAACAAAATGCAAGTATATGTTTTTGTCATCTAAACAATGTAAATGGTGCTGGTGTACAAATTTAATGCAGTTACTTCTGTCGGATCAAGGTGTCATCCTTTATTATTATTTCCTGCTGTCGTCGGTCTGTGATTGATGACACCAAGTCAATAATGGATGTTTCAAAAGACTCTTCAGATGCTTCTACTCATGGAGTTGTTTGAAACTCAATTGCTGATGTGGCTGATGCAGAGAAAAGTTTGAGTGCTTTACTAAAACTTTCTGGGAATGTTTTTCTAACACTATAAGTGTAAACGGCATGTTGGATTATGGATTTTCCAAATTACCTCTTAAGAGCTACATATGTAATAGCCATTCCATTTTGTGAAGCCATGTTGAAAATCAAATGTTTATAGTGTTAGAGGTCATGCTTTACAGCCAACTTAAAGGCCCAATGTCACAGAGAAGTGAGGATGAGAGATTGTCTTTTTAACTAATCTCCCCACAGCTCATGTGAATAAGGTGTGAAAATTAGCTTGACTGGTTCCAAAAGTTAGGCAGTACATAATAAAGCAGCACAGATGTTGGAGGGGAATCTGACAACCTGACACGCAGTTTGGACAGTCCATAAATCCCGCTTATGTTTCAGCTTCCATGGCAGTGCCTGTCTGACAGTTGTGTGTCAGTGGTGTTAGACGGTTTTCCACCAATTTGCATGGTGAGTCACACACACTGTAGCTTCTAGCACAGCATATTTTGTCACTTTTTCTTTGTCACTCCCACATATATATTTTTTACTTTCTTGGGTATTTGTAACTTTAAACTTTATATATTTTAATATTTACCAGCCAGATAGCATAGCAAAGTCATTTGGTGGATAGTTGGTGTTACAGGTGTTGGGCAGATGTTGTCAAAGGAACTGTATTAAAACTGTGCTCAAAACACTTTTGTAATTTTTTTAGGTGTGTAGTGTGTTTAATGGATGATATCTAGCTTGGGTAAAAAGGTGCTACTAATAAAAGTAATGGATTTTTAGACTGTTTTAGAAGATACTCCGAGAGATTTTACAGAAGTTTCCAACATATGTAGACAATTAATAATATACTCGAAGCGCAAGGTGGGTTGGGATCTGCCAAGCGAGTTAGCATAGCTTCCTGGCTAGCTTGATCTATTTCTTTTTAGCTCCTTAAGGTGACAACAATTAATCATACTGTCAAATACAGTAAATGTTTTCCAATAATAGGTCTACGTGTTTATTTTTAATTTTAAAAAAAAGTTTTTTCCATTCTGAACTTTTTATCTGTTTTAGCCATTTTCAAACCCCATGTTGATTTTTCAAATACGAAGACGTTAATAATCAACCACGATGCTTGATCACTGGAGACCTTTTAACCCCCCGGTTTCCCTGGGAACATGCTCATTCCTGTGCTCTCACTCACACAGCAGTAGTCACTGGCTCAGGTCAAACCAACCACAAGGCTTCCTTTGACTACGCCTAATGAGAAGACTATGGTACAGGATTGCAACCAACATAGAGAGGTTTACATCCATTACTTTTCTGCTTATTGGCGAGTGAATCACAGATTATCCAATTATGTACATCTCCGCTTTCCAAGGATTATGCCCACTCCCATTAGTGCACACTATTCTATTAATGTAGTTAAATACAGTTAAATTGTGTAATCACAGAGGCTGCAATTAGTGCAGTATGCTTGTCAATAAAGGGCCTAGTATGTCTGTTGGCAGAGTGCGCTCCCCCTACGACATCCCAATTACTGTAATTAAATGTAGGGGTCTGCATTTTAGTTTATTCAATTTATTTCAACTTATTGGCCCTGGCATTGACTGATGGGTGAAACAGTGGTGGTGTTTGGCTTAAACAGAGAGGGATCTAGTACGATGTGTGAGCAAATTGTCCTACAACTGCTAGGACAATCCACCCAGAAGGTCAAAGGGCAACACATATACAATCAAATGTTTCAGACACAAACACCAACGTTCATTTGCTTTCTTTCCTGAATAATATTCCATGTTTTTCCTTCAGAGCCTGAAATTTGCTTATGTGCAAAGCCAACATTTGTAGGTTGTGGGAGTGTGTTTGGAGTGGCATTTACTGTGTTTATTTGGTCAGGGGTGTCAGACAGATTAGCTGGTGTGTTACAGGTGCTATAAAAGTTGTTGCTTTGGACACGGCTCATGAACAGCATAATGACTCTGGGTTCATGTTAATCTCACCCTGCCTGGCTCCATCTTGGGCTGCTGGACAGTTTAGTTGCCAGGCTCAGCCTAAGCTAAGATGACGCATAGAACAGGACAGCGCTACAGCATTACGCCTACTGGCACAGGTTGGGGAAAAGGCCAGAGAGGGAGGGAAAAAAGAAAAGCCTGAACAAGGAAGAAGCTGAATACTATCATCAAGGTCCTTATTTGTTGTAGTTTTTTTCATCCATTACTGTTCTCCTTTTTGTCATATGCTTTCCTGTCTTTTATTTACAGATATTGTAGGTTGTTTTTTGTTTTTTGAAATAGTTTTAGATTCAAAAAAAAGAGAATGATTTAGTGCAGAGCAAAGGAGAGCACAAGAATATGGAGAAGAAAAGAGTAAAGGAGAGGGTTCAGTTGCTGTTTTCTGCTCGGGGGGGAGGTAAGAGTGTTGAAGAGTACATGCTGTTTGTTTTATTGCCCTTTAGGGGGGAAAAGGAACACAACATTTGTGCTGAATACCAGGAAGCACATGGCTTGTACCTTGTTTGTGGATGATATTCAACTCTTTGAAAGATCATTACAGGTCAAAGATTTGTTTCTTACTGTCACCCTAGTTTTCTGGTGCATCTGTCTTCCTCCTAGCTGGCCACTGCCTCTCACTATAACTTTTGCAATTGCTGTCTGTATTATCTATCTCCAGCTCATTCTTCAGTTACCTTATTCTGTTTCCCCTCTTTTTATAATCTTAATAAATTATAGCATGATGAGAGCATCAGACATGATTCCCTAGTGAAGTAGGGCTTTCGGCCAGCCAGCACAAAGTTTGAAAACTTAGATGCAGTTTAGAACCACAGCGTTTATGAGGCAAACACTGGTGTAATCCAAGTAATTGTTTATTACAGACCTCAACCTATGTTATAAGTAATTACTTTCGGGTGCCCCTGCTCTGTAAAAATCAGTTTTGTTTCCTGTCTGGCTGCCTTAACACCAAAATCTAAGCTCCTCCTTTCAAAATGAATGTATTTTATTGCGCCTTGAGAATGACATTACATATAATTGTTGGTTTTCTGTTAGCTACACAGTTGTAAAATACATGCATTTGCTATTAGGGATCATTAGAGCTTTGATGGTGCAGAGCAATTCCTCAGTGACACTCCATCACCTGTGCCCATAAAATTCTGTGTGCCAAGTCAGTGGGGGAGGATTTTTAAATGTGGCATAGGGCTCTAATAGCCACTTCCTTATGTGAACGGCTGGCCAAATTGCAGTCATGAGCAACATGCACGACATAGCTCTTGAAACACGTTAAAGTGAGTTAGCAGGGATAGGGAGCACGTGAGGGAGGATACGAAGGACGGGAGACAGGAGGAGAAGGTTGCTATCACAACCTGTGGTCCTATTAGGCCCTCGCTAGCTCAAATCAGCAAGGCTGATGTCATATCCATGCCACACATGCATGTAAGTACTCCTCTCACATGTATACAGTAGGCATGTGTGCAGGGATAGCCAAACGTGTGCACTGAAACCCACACAAACTGTGATTACAACAATCACACATGCGCGCACACACTCAGCAGGGGAGGCAGATACCGTTCACACTCTGATTCACTCTGTTGTCCTTCTGTGCTATGTGAAACCGACTGCAACAACAAGTGAGCCTTCAAGTTACTGATACCTGTTCGTTTTTTTTCTTCTGTGTTCTGGGCTTAGTTTCCCTTTTTTTTCTCTTTCTGCCTTTGTATATTTTCTTTGGCCAGTTTCTTATCTCCTACTCTTTCATGTTCACGAAGTAGCTAATAAACAGTCAGGGAACATTAAATACAGAGAACATCTTGAGTCGCCCTTCCTTTTGTTGAGACGCCAGAATTCAAAAGACACACACATACACAGGATCATTCATACACACGCTGATAAAAAAGACTGTATGGATGACTGTGTACAAATACTGTACACAGAAGTGCAAAGACGCATGTGCACGATTCACACAGCTGCACATGCTTAAGCAAAGCCAGCATCTGTCGCAGATACATCCGTCAGTGCCTTCACATCTGTGTGCTCCAGCTCAAACCTTTGGCTCCAGCCCCCACACCCCGCACACGTTCCCCTCAACCGGGTTTGGCCTCGAGCCACCCTCCCTTATTTCTCCAGCTGAGTGATACATACACTAACCTCAGACAGCCTTACAGTCGTGTAGCCTATTTAAAGTATTCCTAACAGGAATGTGATACAGTAAGTTTTATTTGAAACATCTTTTTTAATTAAAGGGGAGACGTGACAATTCCCTATAACTGCAGTTCTAATGGCCCTAACATGGAATGCCTTTTTTTCCCCCACTGTGACACATGTTCAGGGATTTTCTGGCATGCGCACTGAAGTAGCAAATGTTGTCCAGTGAAAAAAGTCCTTCATCTGTCTGAAACTTGACTTTTCTTTGTAGCAGCCTCATGGACGGGCATGAGTTAAATCACTGATACTGGCTCCTGAAGCCATTGTTTAGAGACAGTGACTGACATATCATATGCAAATCCAGAGCAGTTTCAGTTGTGAATCTAATTTGGATAGATTTTCATTTTGAGAACATTTTTGATGTCTTTTCAAATGTTGTTGCTGAGGCATCGACAGAGGCTGGGTTTTGACTCCTGTAATGATGTTATCCCTACCCCGCGATCATCAGTCATGAGAAAGAGGGAGAGGGAAAGATTGCGAACAGTGTAGAGGAAATTGTGCAGAATGGATCCCATTGTCGTAGCCCCACAGGCCAGAGGGTGCTGTCTCATCCAGGAAAGTATCACCATTTGGACTACGCTCGTGGCCAATTGTGTTTTCTTGGGTGTCTGTGCAAGTGTGTGTTTATTTTTCTGTGAATGCTTGCGCGTGTGTGCGTGTTTGGCTACACGTCCATGTACAGTATGTGTTAATGTGTTTCTTCCCAGACATATCACCATGGCAACTGCTCTTTTTGGTTGTTCACATGCGATGTGACACCAGCTGACACCACCACATGAGCATGTGAAGCTTCTTACAAGCTCATTTGTAAACTTGTCTTTCATTATTGTTGCATCTAAAGGTATTTCCATATGTTGGCCGTGCAACCGGGAGCGTATGTGGAATTGCGTATGCGTGTTGGTGGGCGGATGGGTTTGCAAGAGATGGCTAATGTGAATTTATGTACTTGTGGTGAAATTATTACAGATTACCATAATCATATCTGGCTGTGACGTGACATTGATTTCCGGCCAGCTCTTTTTTTTATGCATGTCAGCAAACCCATTCCCTCTTGGCTCGCCCTTTTAAACTGGTGTCCATTGTGTGATCGTACCTGGTTTCAGGATATTTGAGCCAAGGGAAAAATCAGCCTTTAATAAGTAAAGGGAAAGATTTAAACTGCCAACATGGCAGTACACTGTTCAGCTGGCGAGCTGACAGCCAGCGAAAGAAGGATGGGATTAGAACCTAAGCAAAAATAAGAGGGATTTTTCTCCCAGGCCTCCTGTTGACAGCATGTAAGAATGTACATGTGAGAATGTGAAGACGCACTGCACCAACGCAACCTTGCAAAGTATGGAAAACATCCCGATAACAGGCTTCCAGGTCACGTGACCAGTAGCTACATCAGTAGCCACATTAACATTAGGACCCTTACCTATCTTGTTATTCCCCTACACTTTTGCTGCTGTGCTTTACCGGGTGCTAGTAGTTGTATGTTTTGTTGTATGTGAATCACAAGTCTGAGCTGAGTGGAGCTTGGTAGGGAGGAGGCTCCAGCATGTTGGAAAGCACAGAACTAACGGCGCCAACTCCAATGAGAGAAGAATTATAGCTCCAGCTTCCCTGAAATCAAATAAATAATCTTTCCCTTATTTATTTACTCAGACTCTCTTTCTGATTTGTAGCCTCTTAATTATTCTACTTGAGTAATTGACCGTGGTTTTCTTGTCACACTTTGCTTTCCCTCCTTGTACAAACTTCACTGCTGATATTCAGACACACACCTGTCACCTGTTTCTTTCATTTATATCGACGTCTGGATATTTCGTCATTAAATTAATTGCAACCAGCCGGTCTATAGCAATGTAAATTCATTGTTAGGGCATTTATGCAGCAGCAGGCTTTGCTATTCCTACGCATGAGCACCGACAGAAGCAAAAACATTCAGCCAGCCTATAAACACGCACACACACAC
>NW_024582570.1:1015463-1030557 GCF_018398535.1 Haplochromis burtoni
CACACACACACACACACACACACACACACACACATTCACACAGGTCCCAAGTAGCAACAGTGTTGCACCTATCAGAGCCTCTTGGCCATGTGTTGAGTGCAATAATGGTAAAGGCAATGACAGGCTCAGCTCATACTCTCAGTAAGGCTCCCCAAGTGCTAGGTGTGGAAAGGTGTCTGGCAAAACGCCTGACCACAGCACTCAAAGAGCACTTTGTCTGCACACCTCACACCCACCGTACCTGCTCATGTTGGGGTAACAGCCCAATGTTGTCACACAGTTGATTTAATAAAATTGGATCCTCAAAATGAGTCTTCTAGTGTTTCAGGGGCGCAATATTCGTAATGGAAACATATACTCCGCCACCCGTACCCCCACTTTGGCTTTACAGGCACCCTTCCAGAGTAAGAATGAGCAGGGGAGACCCGGGTAAACAGATACTTCCCCACTATGAGCCCAGTAGTCTGGGTATGGCACAAGTAAACCCACATCCATTGCAGGCTCATATCTAGCAACAGTCCTTGGCATTGCTGGAGCTCACAGAGTTGTTAAATGATGATTACTTAAACAGAAAAAGTCCCAAATGAAAATAAAGGTAGCGGCAGTGGAGCTGAGGTGTGGCTGTGGTTTTGTAAGTTGGTTTTGGGATTTTCGGGGAATCTGTTTAGTCTCACGTAGCTGAGACTAGTGCACAAGATTTGAGAATGTTTACAGTAATTACATTTTATAATAAGTCCAAAGCCAAGTTTGATTTACTGAATTTATGCATATTTTTCGCCAAAAGCTTGGAATGCAGGAGGATGATCAAATTGCCAAAAGGGTTGGCAGCAGCTGAGCTTGTGAACACAGAGCAGTGTGACATTATTTCCTGGAAATAAATTTACTTTGATGACGCATTTTTAAATAAGACTTAAACACATGAAAATAAACATGAAATGGAAAATATGTTCTTCATACGCTCTGTGTCAAAAACTTTTTTAAGGTGCAAAGACAAGAAGATGCTACTTTTGTAAGAAAAAAAAATTAGCCTGACTCTGGAGCTCCGAATCAATCAGTGCACATATATGCTATCGTTTATCTGGAAATCTACAATCGCTACTGGGTGTTATTACTCAAAAGGTAATGTATTAAACAAAAACATTATTTTATTTTATTTTTTTTTAAACTGATGCATTAATGAAATGCTCTTTGAAGAAAATACTAATTGCATTGCTTTTGCATTAACTCATAACATGACCTGAGATGCTCTGTCAGATAATTACCAGGTAACAAGATAAACCTTAGGCTACAGTTTCACACACTAGCACAAATGCCTATCCTAATGAGGACACACACAGAGAATTGTTCTGTTTTAAGTTTTAACACATAGCTGACAGCAGGCCTGAAAACCAGACCAAAGATCCCTTGACAGCTATCACCACGGCAGTTCTGCTGTAGAAAACAAACACTGGTAAAAGTGGAGGCTAGAATGCTACAAGCCTAACGTGTTTCCTTTTCTTTGTGTTATGATCCTGCCTGTGCATATGCTTGCAAAGAATCAATCTAGTGCTATCAAGAGTTGGTTTTGGCCTGGACACTGTTTGCACTTTGCGGTTATGTTTTTAATCTTTTGAGCAATAAACATAAAACTATGTCCATAGCTCCAATAGTTTTGGACACTACTTTTCTCCTCCCTGCACAAAAACCAAAATAACACAAGTGTGTTTGAAACCCTCTCCCCAAAAAAGCATGTTTGATGACTTAAATCATACAGCCAAACAATCAATGAGCATATACAATAGCAAGGCAACCGTTATCTGTCTTTTTCAGTTCAAAGGAGTTCCTTTAAGAGTATTGATCAGATTTTACTGCACATAATGATCACCTAATTGGTTCACCGAAACTGTGCTCAAGGTCACAGTTTCCCTTTTATGGGCATTTTTCTATTGTTTCCTAATTATAACCTTCATCCTCCTGACATAGCTACTAAATAATATTCATTTTAAACCATTTAGCAAAGTCATTAACTTAATATTCTCAATGTTAAATTAGATTTTTTTCCCCTTGCACAGCATTGTATCCTGTTAGATGAAGATAACGTCCTGTTTGTTACTATCATGGAGAGAGTCGTCCTATTAGTTGACGCCAACATTAGAAAGGCTTGAATGGAGCCTTGCTACCAATATAGTCAGAGATATGAAATGCTGATACATTCCTATATTTTCATGGTTTTCTAGCCCTGAAGCCATTTGGAGATGAGCTAGATTAATTCATCTGTGCCATTTTTTTTTTTCATTTAACCTGTATTTAACCAGGTTATTACCATTGAGATCTAAGATTTCATTAACAAGGGACACCTGGCCAAGAAGGGAGCAACACTGATACACAGAAACACACATCATACTCAATTAACAACATTAAAACTCACTCACATAAAACACTTGCACACAGACAAGTTAAACTGTAATGATCTCACCAGATCTTTAAACATCTTTACTGTAAGAAGGGCGTGAAGCAAAATTCAGATTGATATGACAGTCGTGTTGATTTCTCAGCTTCATTTCTCATGTGTGTGCAATATAACAATGTATGAAGTATTTATCTACTTCATACATTACAGTTATCTGTAAACTGCAATGAGCCGGATGAGCTATAGTGTCGTCTACATCCTCTGTTGTTGTTACTGCACCTAATTTAGCGCAGTTTGCATGGCATTTTTCTGTAATCACATTACAGAAAAACATAATGTGACGACAATAACATCTTGTTTTGTAACTTATTACACTGCTTACAATTCAGTCTGCTAATTCAGCAGTAATGGTCCTAAAATGTGGAATAAATTAGGACGCTGCTCAGCATATTTCTGGCCACTGTTAGGATAGGTGGCATTACACATAACAGACTCCCAGTTTCATGTTCTAATAATATAGTGATTTTATCAACAGATGATGATCCATATGTCTTTTCCACGCTATTCTTCTATATATATATATATATACTGTGTCTTGGAGTGATTTCCTCTCTCTTGGAACACACTTTTGCCAGCAGCCACCCAGCACTTTATGTTAGTATGCAGAATATAGCCATTTGCACATTTGACAATGTAACTGCAACATGTTTTTCTTTATCATTTAATCCTTAATGTTACCAGAAATGCCCCTGGTTCCTTCAAGCACTGCTGTGGCTCAGGAGGTAGAGCAGGTTGTTTAATACGGTTCGTGGGTCCATCGCCACCTTGTTTGAGAGAGATCACCTTGTCCATGAGTGCTATAAAATATTTTGGTTAGGTTTAGATTTTTTACACACAGATAAAAAGAGAAAGCACAAAGTTACATTTTTATACAAAGGTCATTTTAAAAAAAACTACAATTATTAAGCCATGCAGTCAGATTACTCTCACAGGGTGGGGGTAGCATAATGGTCACTTGGTAAACAGGTAAACACCCTGCTGAAATGTGTATTTGTTTACCCGCCAAGGTGTGTTGACACGCACATATTGCCACAGGGCTCTTAGGAAGGGGTGGGGTGTCACAGGCTTATTTATGCATCCATGTGTGTGGTACGGGGTCGTTAAAAAACCCACATTATGGATGGAAAGTGGGTGTAACAGAGACACCTTTTTAAAATGAAGGAAAATGGTCCTTAACTGCTGGAAAGTTTCCTCAAAACAGTGTAATTTCTAAATCAGGTACTTTTAAAAAATGGTCTTAATTTACACATTTTCATTCCAGAAAATTAGGTTGAAGCAGTGAAGAGTCTTTGATCATGTGATTGAGATTAGAAATAACAGGGCTGGCTGTGAGTTTCACACAGCTTGTTCCATAAATGGAAAAACCTTATTCACTCCAGAGCAATTTGCTATGTGTTCATCTTAAACTCGGTCTCTGTTTTGTGCTTACAGCATGTTCGAATGCGCATGCACGTCCATACATCACAGAGCCATCTCCAGCCACAATGATGTAGATGGATTTGTGAGGTTAAATCTTGTGGCCTTCAACGTGGAGGTTTACTTCCATAATTACACTTTGCAGGGTTATTCGTGTATTTTATGGGTCTGAACTTGTGACCCTGGATGCATCGTGGAACAATTTATGATTTCTATTTCTTTCCCCCCTGTACATGATAAACATCTGCAAACCTCCCCAGAGCTGACGACGATGACAGCTTACAGAGAAAGAGTTTTGGGTTTTTTTTAAATGAGAATAGCAGAAATCTCTCTTTTCCTCTCTACCTCCCTTGTGCCTTCCTTGTCCTCTTATCCCTCTCTTCTTCTTCACTTCCATGTGTTTCTGTAGTCTTTGGAGTCTGGAGACAGAGTGGGGGGACAGATCCTGCTGCACATCTGAAGTTTATTTGGTCTCCCCCTAGGGAGCGTGGTGAATCTCTGCATTTCAAGGAAATTGCCAGCACTTTTTGGTCAGCTTGGCACACTGTCAAACACACAGTACACACACACATTTATATATATATTCTCACTCCCAGTGGCAAAGTTTCTCCAGCTTTGCAGCCCTCAGCATCCAGTCCATATTATTTTAATATACATTCCCGTTGTTTTAACATTTATGTGAACACACGATGCTTGAATTGTAATTTTGATACCTGCATTTTTTGTTTTTTGTTTTAAAGTTGCACTTTTGAAGGTCATAAGTAAACAATATATACATCGAGTAAGCTGGTGTCAAAGCAGATCTAAAAGCTGCACAAAACAAATGAAATTCAGATTGAAAAGATGAGATGGATGCTACCAAACTGCAGTAGATTGCTCATATTCTAATGTACAAATACTGTATAACCACACAATAACATACAGTACCGCTGCCAGCTTGCCACGCTGCCATTTTTCTCATTTTTCTTTGTTTAAATGAGGAACACAATTAGTTGTTTTTTTGTCAGATGGACACGTTGGATTGTTGCCAATGTTTCTACCTCACTCCTACCCTCATTTGTGCTCCAGACTTCCAGCTGGTGGAGGGTGGACACAAAGACAAAAATTATGCCATCTCCCTGCTCAAACACTGACTTCTTCCATTTCCTGCTATCCTCTCTAGATCCAGCACCCATCCCCCCTCTCCCTGCCTCTACTCCCCACCTGGCTGTCATTGAGGTTTCCATCTACGGGTGGTGGGGGCTTCAAATGCAGAGGCAGACAATCAGACGCAGGTGTCTCCTCTAGTGACCCGGATGTACTTATCCCCCGATGCCTGGTGACCCTGACAGGAAGTGATTCGCTGGCCAAGTGACCTCCCCTGGTGGCCCTTCCTGTCCCCGTGTTGCCTCTCAGGAAGGAAGGATGCGGTTTGTTGTCCTCAGGCGCCTCTCTCTCACTCTCCTGTCCTCAGCCTGACGAGAGAAACTCGATTATTGATTCCAGGCTCGTCTCTCCTCGTCCCGTCTTTTTTTTATTCTTCTTTTTCTGTCTGCTCCATTCTCCATCTCTTTCTCTCTTGTCTCAGCACCCACTTTATTTTCTTTTGACATCATCCCTTTCTTCTTTTGTTACTTTTTCCCCGTCCGTACGAGATGTGAGTAAACACTGCGGACACAGGCAAACCGCATCGTCCCCGATCCCATTCAATTACACTCAGGGGGCTAACAAGTCTTTTGATTTATAGGCTCCGCTTTATTTTATTTCTGACACTGATTTATTTATTTGTTTTACTGTTATTTTATTGCCCATACATTCACATTAAATATGGCAGTCAATTCATGTGGTGGAGAACTTCCAAGGTCAGGCTTCTGGGTTTAGTCTGCTCTAAAATGAAGTGCATGCACACTGCAGATTAAAGACACCATTTGGTCATATTTAGGACGGGGACTTCCAGGCAGAGACAGAGACAGAGACCTCACTAACAACATCAAACACTGTTTTTGTTGTTCTTGGCTGTAGATTAAGAACAGGAACTTAAACCAACAAGGTGAAAAGGTCATGAAAAATCATTGCCATTGTTTGTTAATCTTGTATCTGTCAAGCAACAACGTCCAGGCCAGGAAAAACCTTATCTCCTGAGGACTTTCACTGCTTTCCAATGTGAGCATAGAGCATAATTTATAATAATTTGTTTGGTGTAACGATGGCGACAAAATCGTTTTTATATTTTATTATAGTAGAATATTTCTCTTTGTCACTTGTTAATTAACATTTTGTAATTTCTGTCTTCAGCTGTAATAGTTTTATTGTGTTTGGTAATCTGCCTTCAGTATGTTTATGGTTTTAATTATTAAATGCATTAACATCAAAAATAATAAAGTTAAACCTTTTGTGAGCTTGTCCTAATTGTGTCTTTTTGTAGTTTTAATATTATGGGAAAAAAAGTAGAAACAGAAAAAGCTAACAGCAGAATATGATTTGTATCAGTTCAGGCAGCTTCAGCTGTAACTTATCTTTTATTGGTTAATGCTTCTTTACTTTCTTTAAATACAAATTAAAATATAATTGTCACTCCTGTCATAACAACTACTATAACAACTAACAATTGTCACATAATGAGAATAAATTTGTGTTTCTAAAACATTTGAATCTAATTTTAAAAAAATGACTGCAAAAACCAGCAAAACTGAATTGTCTAGTCCATTCTCGTTTTCTTTGTGTTGTTAATGGAGACAATAAATGGATTTAGCTGTTAATAGGGTGCTCGATTCTTTGTTTTCTAAACGGCAACATAACGTGTTCCAAAAGAGACGGGAGAATAACAGGACAGCAGGGAGAGAGTGTGAAGTGAGATGCTGTAGTCCCACAGGTGTTTTTCTCTCCTCTGTAATGTCAGTCTGCAACTTTATTGCCACCTAGTGGGAGTGGATGTTTACTGTTTTTAGACCATGGCGGTTTTAATTCATTTATAGCTGTTAAACGTAGATGGTCTGTTTAAAGTTGAGGTAAAGCAGTGAAATAATTAAGCCCAGAATAAGTGTTCAGATCAGCAGTTTCTTACCATCATTGCCTATGTCAGCAAACTGCTGGTCTGTGACAGTGAATTTTTCCAGCTGAGCTCCTCTGTCAAGTCCTCCAGTAAATCTCCAACCAGTGAGTTCACATCTGGAGTCTGAGTGGGGAGATACACATCAGCGGGCCTTCGGGCGATGAGCTGGGGTTGAGGAGCACATCTCCACAGTTGCAGAGGATCAAGAACACTCAAAATGAATAAATGTCAAAAGGCAGTACTTTTGTAAGAGCGGGGAGGGGGAATACACAAAGGAGGGTAAGGGTACAAGGACAGAAAATCCTGTAAAAGCAAGGGAGGATTTGTTTGGCTACATTTGTCTAATTGGTTTACACTAATGAAGTGTGTAACTGCTGAGTTTTATGTAATTTCTGCATTTTTCCAAGAGACGCAGAATGCAGAACTCAATTGAAAAAAGGAGAGTTAAATCAGCTAATTTAAAACCACGCGTAGCACATCCTGCCACTCCTTACTGTATTTAACAGATGTTAGGCAAAGTGAATTTGAACCTGTTTCATCCATTTAAAGCTATTTTAGGTTTTCACACTCTAAACGTCAAGCTTACGTTTGAAGATTTTTAAAAAATGCTTTCATCTACTTCTTCCATCTTCATACCTATCTTCCATCTCTTTTAACCCTATCAAGTTATAAATGGTCATCCCTCTGACCTTCACCATTCTGTTTTGTACATCTTTTTTCAGCCATAGCTAAGGAGGTATGCAACAACAAAGCTCTGCTGTGGTCAGACGGCATCTGTCCTTTTAATAATCCTGGTTTTATAACTACACATCAAAGCGTTAAAGGCTAACATAATTGAGTTAACGAGTGTGTTTGGTATGTAAACTGATCCATTTTCCCTGTTAGGACTGTGGTCACAGTGTGTTGACCACAGATAGGGACAAACAGAGAGAGAGAGAAGGAGTGAGAAGGCCCTAAAGCCTTGCAACAACTGTAGATTCATGCTGTGGGTCTGGCAAGCTCCACAGCACTCTGGGCCAGCACCAAGCTAATGAAAAAACAACACAAGGGTAATGCTGGTGTGGAGTTGGGATCGCAGCACCGCGCACACGGCACAACTGCCCCGGTCAGCACTGGCACTGGCCGCAGCGCCAGTTGTCACGGCCTTAATCCTGCCTGCTGAATGACCTCATCATTGCCTGCCTGCCTTGCTCAAATAGCTGCTGTGACTCGTTACAGCAGCAGCAATAGAATGACCTCACCGACTCAACACACTCACACAATCACATGCAAAGTAGGCTAATAGGCTGGTGTAATATCCAAAACATGCAAAACCAGAATAGATTAGACTTCTTTTTTCTTTTCTTTTCTTTTTTTAGATCATTTTAATGTTCAGCGTGAGAGTTCTACCTCCAGCTGATAAAGTGGAGGTGAATTAGTTTTATTTTGAGTATTTGGGGTAAAATTTATTCATTGTTTTTTATCATTCAATTTAAGCCCATAATAAAGTTTTGGCAGTAAGAAATGTGAACTCATTGAACTAGTAAATGAAACAGGATGAATAAATGTTTTTTTAAAGATTAGAGATAAAGTGTTGTGAACGAGTGTTTGCCCCCTTCCTTCTTATTTTTCCATTTTTGTCACAGACCATCAACTACATTTTATTAAACAAAGATAACCCGAGAAAATTGAAAATGCACTTTTTAAATGATGATCTTATTTATTTAGAGAAAAACTTTATTCAAGCCTACCTGGCTCTATGTCAGGTAGAAACACATGATGCAAAACACACTCTCCTCTGCAGAATTGTTTTAATTCGGCCACATTGGAGAGATTTTGAGCATCAACAGTCTGTTTAAGGTCATGCCAAAGCATCTCAATTGGATTTAAGTCCAGACTTTGACTTGGCCGGACCAAAACCTTCATTTTGTTTAGCTTTTTTTTTCAGTCACCAATTGAGAGACAGACGTGCTGGTGTGTTTCAGCTTATTGTGCTGCTGTACGTCCTGACATTCTCCTTCAGGTACAATTCTTGGTAGAGAGCAGAATTCATGGTTCATCCATTTGGGCAAGTTCAGTCCAGGTGCTAAAGCAGCAAAGCAGCCCCAGACCATCACACTACCACCACCATGTTTGACTGCTTGACTATCAGTGCGATGCCATTTTTATGAAATGTGAGATGGGTTGCTTTTTGAGATCTTTTAGACTACTTCACTTTCTCAAACAGGTTCTATTTAAGCAGTTTGTTAATTCAACAGGTCTGGCAGTAATCAAGTCTGAGTGCTGCTAGTGAAACTGAATGCACCTTTTCAAAAAGAATGGAGCTAATCACAGGTAAATCATGATTTAACAACAGGGAGCAGTCACTTTTTCACACAGGGCCAGGTAAGTTTGGATAGTTTGCTCCCTTGAAAAATGAAATCATCATTTATGAACTGCATTTTTGATTTAATCTGGTTATCCTGGTCTAATTGTAAAAGTATCTGATGATCTGATATATGGGCAAAAAAATAAGATAAAATAGGACAATCAGAATCATGGCAAATACTTTTTCACAGCACTCTATACTTGTGCAAACTTTTCCTTGAGCGTCCTTGAAAGTGACAAATACGACAAAACACATGATGCAAGTTTACATTTACTGCACTCGTATTAAATAAGATCCTGTCCTGCACATACAGCCCAAATTATCATGAACATAGCTATTAACAGACATAAACACAGATGTACCTGCTGTCCATGAACATATATCCACACACAGACACACTTGTCTGTGATGAAAATAAAGAGACACTTGCTCTGTTGGCACCTCCTCCAATCACACAGGCCGCCTCCACTCCTTCATCCCAGCTGTCACAACTGCAAAAACTCTACAAATACACACGCGCACTCTTGCATATTCACACTCACCCACACACACCACTTTTCCTGCTCACACCTTTTCCCGCTCACCATGGCTCTCTCCAGTTGGTGCTCGTGTGCCCACTCTCAGCTGCAGCTTGTATGTAAAGTTTATGTTTGTGTGCATGTGCCGTGTCTTTTATTGACGTGGTTCCAGCTGCGTGCAGACACGAAGAACCCACCTCTGCTCCTGAAGCAGTAGAGTGGACAAAGAGTTGCCGCCTTGAAGTTGTGAAAAATTACAGCCACCTAAAAGTCAGTCTGCTCTGTGTCTGAGAGAGGGGAAAGTATTGAAATGGCATCGGGTAATTTTGCATCTCCTTGTTGTGAATCTCTGCTTTTTCTCTGCTTTACACACCCTTATATTTTTGCTCCATGTGTCCAACCTGATACAGCTCACCTACTGAGTTAATTTTGGGCCACTGGATCTTATGATTAGTGCGTGTGAAATCACTCCTGTGCTTACTATGCATGTTTTCGTCTGTGTGTGTGTGAGAGTGAGTAAGTGCAACAACAAATGCTTCCTGTTTGACAGCAACACCATGTGCAAGGTCATAAATCTGATCACCAGAGCAGCAGATACAGTGACAGTGTTGCTCGCAGGAAGCACCCTGGATTAGCAAGGATTTATGGGTGGACTTTGGATAACACAACCCATCACTTGTGAATGCACCCAGTATCCTGTTTCTTAAGATGGCAGACTGGGATTTTTGCAAGTGAAAAGAAAAGTGTCTTGATACTTCAAATCCACGAAAATAGAAAATGCTCAGACTGAATTCAGCTTTAGTAACTATCTGCAATTGAATAGGGGAACTGAAATAAGGAGCAGATATCTGGGAGGGGAGTTGGGCCTCTGTTAGTGATTATTGCCCATGTGGAGTTTTTTCCATTTTGGTACCCTGGCTCAGACTCTTATGTCTGGATCTTTTAAAGGGTCCAGTGAGGTTTGGGCATGTCTGATTTTCAACACTTCAGATTAAACTTTTCTACAGCTCCCTGAGGCCTTACTAATGCAGGCCCCCTGTTGACTTGCAGCAAAATTGAAAAAGAAAAAAACACAACTGTGAAAACTAGAGGTGGAAATTGCATGTGTGACACTGGGATGATGTGGTGACGTCTTTGGAAAGGTAATAATTATCGTTGTCACCTTCGTTTTTTATGATGCCAAGGAAAGAGAATTAAAACATTTTCAGGATGACAGGTTTGAAGCGGATGCTTGGCTTAATTTGTTTAGCACATTAAAAGAATTGAGGCATTGAAGGACATGATTGTGCCATGGCAATTTCAAGCAGCCTTAGCACATTGTTTCTGCAAAGCACCGTTTCTTTGCAATTTCTCAGCTAAAGTACACAAAGGTTTATAAGTAGAGAAAAGTTAACAAAATGACCTTATGGCTGCAAAGAAACTGCATTAAAATTCAACTGAAATATCAGGATTTCACATTAGATATTCATGGTGTTAGTCAGACTATCCATCTAAAATATTTTCATTTGTAGTGAACCGGGCCAGAATCAGCCCGCCAAAGGCTGTCAAAGTGAAGAAGGGCATGAATTTTAGACTTTTAACTGTATTTTCAAAGGTTTTACAATTTTTCTACTGATAAAACTAAAACCATTCATGTCACACCAAAGTAAATAACTAATAGATAAACAATGAAATAGCAGAAGGTTCCTGTTTTCTATAATATTATCTAATAAAGAAATGTGTGATTTTTAGAAACAAAGACAAAAAGAGGACATCAACACATCTGTATAATTGCCGGACAGTCAGCATAAATAGATAGTAGAACTTTTTTTTTTTTTTTTTACAGTTTAGGCCCAAAGCAGCATTTCTTTCTCATGTAGAAAAACTGAGATGTACTCCTGAAATTGCACTTGTTTTTTATTTTAGAATATGTCTAAACTTATTTGCACTGACATAAAGAGGAGTTTTTCTGACCGTTACAATGCTTTACTCTGTTGGGAAACCTCAGGTCTGTCCTTGGTAATATGCTAACACACACACACACATAATTATTGCAAACAGTCACAACAGCACTCCCTGATGGCCGGAGCCTCCGCCCTCCTCCAGAAGGGCAATTCACTCCCCCACACAGTGCCCAAACCATTAACCCAGCCTCACTTCAAAACATGATATGCCAGAACAAGCCTGATCCACAGAGGCTGACACCCCAAAACCCAGGCAGGACCCAAGTGATAAACTTCCAGCTTACTGGTGCCAGAAACCACAGGACATCCTCAGTCGTCCCTGTCCATACTCCAGTGGATCAAAGCTGTTTTCCTGGCATGTGGAAGCGCTCCTGATAGGTGATTTTAATATTGTGGTTTAATGGTCTATGAATTTGAATTTATTTTTGAAAATCAGACAAAGTGTCTTCAATATTTTTTCAAGAAATCAGAAAAAGAGTCCTAAAATACTGACAGCTAATGGAAACCTGGAACACAGAAAGGATTCATAAGTAATAAATGAAAAAGGTTGGGGAACATCGCTACATAACAGTGTCAAAATAATCCAATAATACCTCTTTTTAATGTGTGTGTCCTGTAAGTATAAAGCTGTTTCCCTCACTAACTTATAACATGTGGCAAATGTCATGGAGTAAAAAGCAGGATAAGACTTATGGAATTATAGTTGAAGTAAAGCATTCCTTGAGTATTTAAATATCTATAATAAAAACTGTTCTGTTCATATTATACTTGTGCACCGTTTCTTAATGTTTTTTATTAAAATATATTTGATATAACCACATACAAACAACTAGCACCCACCCATACTTTTCTCTGAGACACACATATACACTCAGTGTGTTTTTCTCATTTAAGTTGCCTCGGGGAGCGAATAAGTGCCAGGCGGTACCAGTCCACTGTCGGCTGCTCTCGCCAAGGCCTGACAAACAGGGGTTCGGGCTGGCAAGATGCCCCCTGCCCCCTCTTGCAGCACTCAGGCCACAGGCAGCTGACAGAAGAAGCAGCCAAAAGATCAACAGTTGCTGTGACTTTGGTTGAGCGACTGGCCAGGCTGCTGCACGCCACCCAGCACACACTCAGGGCACCTGACCCTGAGTAAACTGACAAATGCCAAACATTTGGGTGTGCCTGCAGAGTGATGTGACCCTGAGGGTTCGATGACCTTACTGCACCAGGTACCGAGACACATACAAAACTACAGGTATTATTTTAACACTTTTTCCCCCTTTTTTGTCTGTCTTTCAAGCTCTCGACCAGCTATATTCCACTTGCAATCTCCCACAGTAATCATTATGGAGCAAATCTAATGGCCCTTGCACCAGGGAAAGCGTGCTGTAATTTGTACCTGATTACCATGTTTATGTGACTGGATGCTGTTTTACAGTGCGCGATACTTAAACAAGTGCTTGAAATTAACGTCTGGTTTGTTACTTTCAGCAAAGAAAAAATACACTCGCTTCATTAGGTTTCTCTGAACTGCCTCCACATTTTGTATTCATGGGCCTTGGCACAGAAACTCATAAACATGCACAAGCATATGGCACCCTAACTATACATTACAGCCTCTCGATGTAAAGTACACTCGTTAGACATATTTAACTTATCTTGACAAGGATGTTAATTTTCCTGAAAGCAGGGATGGATTCCAGTGACCTTCCCTATTGACGTCCCTAATTCCCTCCAAAATGCCCAGCTGTTGCCACAGCAGACAGCTGCTTTGGGGGCAGAAGGAATCTCAGCTGTTGACGGGAGCTGTGCAAAAAGGTTGGTGGATTTTCGGGTTTGTATTCCCCCCAAATCCACTTACTGCCCTGCATGAAGCTGGGTGGAAAAATGCTGACAGACAGCAAACTGAGGGACGGAAAGCAGAGGCTACAGCTGTCCGTGTGTTTACAACCAAACTACTCTGTTTCTACCCCCAGCTCAAAAACGACTGACTTTTGAGTTGGGGGTCAAATTAAGAGACATCCCCAAATAATCTGTGGGATATAATTTGGCTTGATGGGAAATTCAGTATTGGGGATTCAAAAATAAAGAAAGGAAGAGATTAATTTGCCATTTTAGCAGCAAAAGTTTACTACAGTTATGTCAAAACCACTTAGGGATCAGCTAAATTCCAAATGCAGTGATTTCAATACACTGATCCCTCTATACATGTGACTCATAACCTGTTTAATGCTCTGTTGTTTCTTTCTGGGTTGATTTTCAGTTGTAACTTGCATATCTAAAATGTGACTTCCTCTGTGGAAAATTCAGCCTGATATTACAATTACGGACGCACACTGAAAAGCTGAGGGGATAATGAGAGCTCACTTTGACTCCCTGATGTGGGCATCAAATAATGTCTCTGGGCTATGATTGCCATTAATAGACTAATGAGCCTGGACAGTCTGGAAAATGAACGGAAAGAAAACTGCTGCGGAAGTCATGCTGCGGAAGGAAAAACTATTATATGAATTAGAAAGGGCATGGGTTAGTTCAGAGAGGATCAAGTGACCATCATTTACCATTCTTGATTATGGAGGCAACTGAAAAACCTACTGTAGTTTGGACAGAAGCAACCAGTAGTACTGATATATAAGCCAGACTCATGCAACAGTAGCAACTCTTTTTATTTTACTCCTAATAGTGATCTAATATAATCGTTTCTCAATTTCTAAAACTCACACATTTAAATCAATCATATTCATTTTCTAGAAATCAAAGTATAAAGTGCAACTGTAGGTCTGAGTTTTAAGCTCTATGACTTTGTTTCTTATTGCTATACCGCCCTCTTGCGACGCATTGTTGAAATCACAAGACAAGAACGTTCCACAGGTGGCCGAAGCGTTTCAGCTGTTTTTCTTTTGATTATTCATGTATAAGAGAACCTTTTAAAATTATTTGTACTGACCTGCAGCCACACGCCATGTATACAGAGAGAGAGAGAGAGAGAGAGAGAGAGAGAGAGAGAGAGAGAGAGAGAGATACATACCAAACAAACAAAAAATCTAAGCTAATCATCAGTATAATACATGGAAATGTTGGCGCACTCACCTTAAAACGGCTTCTGTAACACAAAGTAGGGTAAGCTTATTACTAAAAAAGCAAAACTAGCTGCATTAAAAGCAGTTCTGTTTTAAAGTATAATGCAAATTATTACGAGGCTTTACAACATATCACCTTTATTACATAAAAATCAGACTGCTGACAGAGAAATATCTGAATGCTCTGTACTTTAGCACACACTGACCCAAAGTCCTGCAAATATCAAGGTTTCATTGAACGCAAAACTTCGTTTTTAGGTGGAAGAATTCCTTGCACACAAATCTGTAGCAAAGCTGTGCCGCTGATTTTTTTTTTTTTTTTTTT
>NW_024582570.1:1030577-1051879 GCF_018398535.1 Haplochromis burtoni
TTGTTGTTCCTTCTCTTCTTTTTCAGGACCACGGAGAGCGCCCCTGACCCCGTCGATTGGAGGTTATGCGTTTGGAAGTCACGTGATTGTGTTTAAACCTGAAAATCCCCCCTCCTCTCTAAATCGACTTCAGCTCTGCCCCCTTCGGCTTTGCCGTTACTACGCGCAGTGCTGAAGCTGCTGTCCTGGAAAGAGCAACCTATCAAGAGCAGGAAGCGGCAGATCAACAACGGAAGCGACAGCGATTTGCGACAAATTCACTCCTACTTTGAGTGGAAAGGTGTCGAGGAACATGCGTTTAACGCACAGGTGAAAAAAAAAATCACCTGATTTAACTTCTTCGCTGCTCCAACTTTTCGGCCCTACCTTGCGCAGATTCCGGTTAGATTTGCTTTTTGTTTGTTTGTGTCTGTTGAGAATAGTTTTTTTTTAAAGAAACAAACAAACTATAAAATCTTGAGACATGTCTCGCAAGAAGGCAGTCAAAGGCAAAGCAGCGACCAGCAGCCCGTCCGCGGGCAGCCCCTCCGGGAAAGGGACCGGGAAATCTGCGAGAGGAAGCCCGGGCATCGTTCAGATGAATGGTGTAGTCCATCCCAGCAGACCGTCCATCAGCAACAGCAGCGAGTTTTATGACATCGCTTTCAAGGTAAAGGTGTCCGCCGATGTTACTCAGTCAACCCAAGTCACGCAAAAGTCGACTGTGTTGGAGGACTTTGCATGAAAACATGAAAGGGTGCGGTGGGGTATAATTTGGGAAACAACACACCCACGAAGGTCAAAAACTAAATATCGAGCAAATGATATGCATGCTTTTGTGTATGTGTGTGTATTTTAGGCACGATAAACCCGATTGTAGTCTACTTTATCCCTGCTGCTGCCGTTGTCCTGCCCAGCTTTCATTGTCTTCCGTTTTACCACCACCTTTATCATTTAAACAGCAGCGAACCCGCGACAGCAGCTGTGTCAATAAACAATCGATAACCCGGAGAAGGGGCGCATCGCACTACAACAGCCAACCAACAAATCATTTGCTCCTTCCGTGCAACCGGTTAATAGCAGGTTTTCCTCAGAAGCAGGATGAGTTGTTGGTGTACACAACCTAATGTGAGGGTACTGGGTGTGAGCTGCCACTTCACCTCAACACAAACACAGATTTACACCCACATATTCCCTGTGTGTACTCCCAGCCTAGCTTCAAGGGGCCCTTGCCACCTACTCCGTGTTTTTGAAGCAGCTGTTTGATGTGAGAGGAGAGATGGCTTTGTGTTGCTTTTTTTCCATTTGAAAGAATGGATTGTTCCATGTAAGCCACTTAAATGAAGGGCTTCTACTTCCATGTTTTCAAAAGGTTGGATTAACCTGTTTCAGTTTGGGCTCAGATTTCTACTGGTGAAAATCTCTACTGCCTGGCTTTTCTTCAGTAGCATCATATGCTGCCACACTGATTTCCTACAGCTCTGACAAGTGCTTTCGAAATTCTCTCTAATCCTTCTCTTTTGATTTCTTTTGATAATTCAGCACTGGATTATAGTCCAACCTGTAGATTCAAGGTTAGCAGCAGGCTTTTGAGAGATTGCACTGTACCTCTATCTGATCGTGCTCTAAAAAGTGTCATTTGTCGGGCATTTTGCCATGTTCCATGTATTAAGGCTCTCTGTGGTCAATAATCACATTAAATATAAGAGAGACAGAATCCAAGCACCTTCTCCTACACACTCCTTCAAAGGTCTGAATATGGGTGAGGCTTCTGAGGGAGGGGTCATAAAAGAAACAAGATTTTTAAAGATAAAAAGAAGTGGGAGCAACTCCTTTTTTTTTATTCTCCTTCCTGGTTCTTTCGTGTCCTCTCTGCTTCCTCTCTACGGACCCAGGAGGCGCTTTTAATTTCCATACTCCAGGTCCCAAAGTGCCTCAGCTAAACTGATAATAGTAATCACATAAAACCTTTAACCTAATCACAGCTCTGAATAAAAAGAGAAATGTACAGCTCGCTTTTCTGCAATAAAGTTAGCCGCGTACGAATACATCATGCACTTACAGAAAGGCTTTAAGGACATCAACTGGCCGCAGCAAGGAGTCACACATTCATCCACGTACACCTTCTTCCGTGGCCAAGCACCAGAATACCAGGACCGATTTAGCCGAATGATTCAGATGCGGCGATGACAAACAATCAGACGCTGATAGTTAATTAAACAAATGAGCAACAGCTCCCTCCTGTTCATGCTAATTATTTCAGTTATTTCTGGCATTTACTTTTTTTTGGGGGGGGGAGGGGGATCATATCCCTCGCATGCCTCTAACTCACTCCTGCTGGAATACCTGTGCAGGTGATGCTGGTTGGAGATTCTGGTGTGGGGAAAACCTGTCTTCTGGTCCGATTCAAAGACGGAGCTTTCCTGGCCGGCAGCTTCATCTCCACTGTGGGCATCGACTTTAGGGTGAGTTTAAATCACGAGAGCCAAACAAAAACAAACATAAACCAATTCCCTGCACACATGCACTTTCATACACACTTTCAGATTGTGTTGTTTCTAAATGGGGCCATATTCTAATGGGATTTTCTTTTTAAAGCTATTTAGTCACTTTACATGTCCCAGAACTCTGACTATCTCCTGTGTGAGATGTCTCACGAGATAAGATATTGATTTCTTAAATTAGTTCGACATGCTTTAGTTTTTTAGTCTCCCTGGGCAATCACAGTGCCTATCATGTGCCAGTTTCATGGTCCCGCATGGGCAACTATAGAGAAATTTATCCATGTCTTCATTTGATCACATTCAGGTGTCTATGCATGTGACAGAAACAGGTGTTCACTTAGGTGATACTGAGAATCATATTTGCAAAAATGTGCTACTTTTAATCATTAAGTCATAAAATGCGTTGTTCAGTTTGATGCACATAGATTAAAATAAAAGTAGAAACAGCTATATCTTTTTGCTGTATATTCCTTTTCTTGATAGAATCAGGCAGATACAGTTGTGGTCAGTTTACATACACTTGTTATCAGAATGATTGTTGTAATAATTTTGGGTGCTTTTAAAAGATTTGATCTGTTCTTTTTCCAGGATGCAATAATTATGCAGCACACATCTTTAATTACTTTTTTAAAAAACAAGAATTGGGTGTGCAGTTTGAAATTTTGGGGGGGATTTTCTCTTCTCCACACACATTTTAAAGTATACATACAGGCTTAAATACACACACTTACTAATTGATGCTGAAGGCAATAAAACATTTTTTAACTTGACAAGGCCAAGGCTTATTAACATCATCGTGATCATGATTGACTGCAACTGGTAGGTTCTCTTTGCCAGCATAAAAGGATTTGTTTGACAGAATTTATTGGACTGATGTACTCAGAACAATGGGAAAGTCCAAGCAACTCAGTGAGAAGCTAAGAAGGAGAATTCTAGCTTTACTTTTGGTCACAATGACGAGATGTATGTTTAAAAGATGATAAAAGTGAGGCTTTCGCCAGCTGTCAAGCAAGGTGGTGGCACTGGATCATTGCACAACGAAAAAAGAGAACTACCTCCAAATTCTTCAATTTCACTTCAAATCAACAGCTAGACAATTGAAACTTGAGACGATCAATAAGATTATTGAATGGCCATCCTAAAGCTCTGACCTCAACCCTACAGAAACTGAATTTGTGGACTACGCTAAAAATCCAGGACTGTGATGAGAAACCAATTGATTGAAATTGCCTCTACCATTTCTGTCAAGAAGAACATTCATGCCCATGATGAGTGACTGCAAATCAGTTCAAACTCCACATGCAACCGAGAATAACGTAAAAATAAATCTTTACATGTTCATGCTGAGATATTTTTTGCTTGTTTTTGACTAATTAGATTCACTGGCGATAGTTCAGCAATATGGCTGGGTACAAAAAGCTGTTGTAGGAAAGTTTGGTAAGGTTGTGTTAAATGTACCCCAAAGCACTTTACACATCCAGTCATCCACCCATTCACACACTGGTGATGGCAAGCTACATTGTAGCCACAGTCACCCTGGGACGCACTGACAGAGGCAAGGCTGCCGGACACTGGCGCCACCGGGCCCTCTGACCACCACCAGTAGGCAATGGGTGAAGCGTCTTGCCCAAGGACACAACGACTGAAACTGTCCAAGCCGGGGCTCGAACCGGCAACCTTCCGATTACAAGGCGAACTCCCAACTCTTGAGCCACGATCACCCCAGTTTAAAGAGTAAACTGAAATTTGTCGGAGAATTGAGATGTGATTAATGTGACTGCAAGTCATCACTACATCTACAAATTCTTTACCATAGAAAGACAAAAATTTATATACTGTAAGCACTTTCCCCAGAAAGTAGTGTCATCAATACTATACTACTGTAAGCACTTTTTTATTATAAGCATGTGCACACACTGCTAATCTACTTGTAGCAGCTGTGTTGCTTTCAGTCTGTATTATGTGTTTAATCTCTTCATATTTCTCTAAAATTAAAGCTTTTTTAGTTTTAGCTTGCTTTGTAAAATCACCGACATGATTTAAATGCAATTCTGTTTATGTCACAGGTTGCACAGCTTCCCAACTTTTTGGGGGGAACAGGGTTATAATATTACATAAATGTACAGCAGTCTAGTAATTTATGTTTGTGTGTGTCTGTGTGTCCCTGTGTGTGGTAAACTAAATATCCAACCATTGTATAGTCCCGTGTGGGCTGGACGAGTTTGTGGGTGGGTGAGCGGTTGAATTATTTACTTATGCAATGTCTCTTATGACACTTATAGCACCGTAATGCTGATGCACATTTAGGCCTCTCCAAGTACAGAGGAGGCCTCTGTCTGCTACATTTAATGCTAATGGAGGAAAAAGAACCGGACGCATAAAGTTTAGCACTTACTCAGCTCTTTTGCCTTATTGACTTATTATTTAATCGCAGTGTAGCACAGAGCTGTATTACGTGAATAATGATCTCTCGTCAAAGCTCCCTTTGTCTTCTACATGGTTTCGCATTAAGCAGTTCAGTTCTTGAAACAGATCGCCCAGGACTCACGAGGATCGTCTGCAGTTCTATTTCTCTTATTATATTTTGTTGGGGTTTTTAAAAATTTACATTTAAAACAGATCACCGAATGATTATAATTACATAATCTCTTAAAACTGGACACGGATATCTATGTAAACATGAATGTGAACTTGTTTAAACAGTGACAACAGTGAGCGGCTTATCTGTTTGTTTTTAAGAGAAAGACCAGGGCTTTGTTGAGTTGGAGGGAAAACTTGAAGGTCTGTGGTGTTTGTCTTCCCATGGAGAATACACAGAGAAAGGAAGAAGGATGGGGAGTGATTCTTATTTTTAGGACAGACAGTTTTGATCCCCTTTAGTTGGTGGGAAAGAGAGGCAATTTGCTTCGTATGGGGATTTGATCCAGTTCTCACTTCAAAGCTCTCCAGCAAGACGCAATGTTTTCCTTTCCCCTCTTGTTTATTGCATTCTCATCTCATTTAAACCTCAACATGTTCTCGGGATTAGAGTTGCACTAGTACACAGTTTGGCTTAAGATACAGTGAGTGTGAATGCAAAATGTGCTGCATCTCTGCATTTGTGTTTCGCTTCAAAAATCCATGCAGGATGCTTATAAAGGATTAAATTACAGATAAGAGTGGAAGGTTAGACCGTACCTTGCTTACTGTCATAACACAAATGGGAAGCAGACATAGCTCTCTATTCCACACTCATGGCGATGATATGATATCAACCCTACCAGGTTAATAGGGTGAATTCAAGTCTCTAGCTGCCTAATGAATCACACCAAGAAATGTTTGTGTCGCAGATTTATCACTGGATCCAGAAATGCGTAATTCTGTCTTTCAAATGCGTTTCTACTTTCACATCACTGTTTTGCACATGTAAAAGTTTTTAGGAACTAAAATTTTAACCAGAGAAGTTCAGTTTTCAGGGTAATGAACTGTGTCTCTTGTTATAGTTCAATTGAAATTGAAAATTTGCATAAAAGTAGGACAAGTGATCATCTTCAGAGTCAGTGCGTTGACAGTTAATACAAGTGCTAATGGATCGGGACTTTGCAGGTATTAGTGTGTGTAAATGACTTGTTACCCAAGCAAAAATAAATTATGACAGATATTAAATGATTGTTTTCAGAAATCACACGAAATAAATTTTGATATTTTACTTTCATACACTGTGTTGCTAAAAGTTTTTGTCTACTGTCTGATGTCAGCCCACCCTTTGCTGAAACAGCTTCAACTCTTCTGGGAAGTCTTCTATCAGGTTGTGGTTAGGACTAAACTGTAAAGGCCACTCAAGTTCTTTCAAACTAAACTCATTCACTCATTTCTTTATGGACCTTGCTTTGTGCACTGGTGCGAAGTCATGTTGGAACAGGAAGAGCTCATCCCCGAACTGTTAGCACAAAGTTGGGAGCATGAAATTTTCCAAAATGTCGTGGTATGCTGAAGCATAGGAGTTCCTTTCACTTGAACTAAGAAGCTAAGATGAACTCCTGAAACACGGCCGCACCACAATCCCCCCTGCATCAATCTTTACATTTGGCACAATGCAGTGAGACAGCACAGTTCTCCTGGCAACCTCCAAACTCAGACTCGTCCATCAGATGGCCAGACAGAGACGCGTTATTCGCCACTTCAGAGAATACGTCTCCGCTGCTCTAGAGTCCAGTGCCGACATGCTTTCTAGCACTGCATCTGACATTTTGCAGTGTATTTTATGACGTAAGGTTTGGACACAGCTGCTCAGCCATAGAAACCCTTTCCATGAAGCTCTCTACACACTGTTCTTGAGCTAACCTGGAGGTCACATGACGTTTGGAGGTCTGTAATGATTGACTCTGCGCATCAGCATCCCCTGACCCCCGCTCTACCACTTCCTCACTGAGTTGCTATTGTTTCCTATCGATTCCACTTTGTTACAATGCCACTAACAGTTGACTGTGGAATATTTATAAATTTCTCAATGAGAAATTTCACGATTGGACTTGTTACACAATGGCTTTCTAACACAGTACCGCTGAGTGACACATTCTTTCACAAATGTTTGTAGAACCAGTGTGCATGCCTAGGTGCTTGTTTTTATACACCTGTGGCCACGGAAGTTACTAGAATGACTGGAATGAGTGAGTGACAGCTTTTACAATATAGTGTATGTTTGTGATTTACACATTTGCCTAACAAGCAAATGATTCCTGGTTTGATCCTGTGAGAAATTTTGGTGTCGCATCAGAAAGGGCATTTGACATTAAAATCTGCCAAATTAAACAGTCTACCTAACAAGAGGCAAAGCAACTAAGGAAAAAAATCACAGCATAATGACTGGAATATTATTACAAAAAGTCAAAACAATGGACAAACAAAAAAACAGCAAGGTTTTTGTTTCAAATTCTTCTGGAGACGTCTCATCTTTTTCAACTCTCTTATCAATCTCCCTCTGCGCCATCTGTGAAAATCTACTGTCCTGCATTGTTATATCGCTGAAAAGCATGTGAAGCTCCTCTTGGTTGTGACTTGAGCCCAACTAGAATGGCCATGTGCATGTAATATGCTAATATTAGGAGGTGCACAACACCAAAGTGCAGAAGAAAGCATGCACTGTGCACAAGGATAACAGAAGTGAGCATAAACTACCTGTATTAGTATTAAGTCCATCAATCTATCACCAAACAGTATTTAGCATGTCAGCCTGTACGTCTCTGTCCGTTGCAATGAGATTTTCATGCACTGAGAAACCAATATCAACTTTAATTGTTCACATCCATCATACATTAAGTTTTCCTTCATTTTCCTGTCACTTCCCTCACTGGCATCCCGTTTGGCATTTCATGCATATTCTTGCTAAAAAATAATGTTTTGTTTATCCTTTTAAATGCTGGAGCCTGAAGGGATGCATTTTTTTCAGGTTTAACTCAATCCCACAGTTCCAAATAGCAACAGGGAATTTATCTGAATTTAATTCAGTTTTATTTTTATAATGCCAATTTACAACAACAGTTGCCTCAAGGAGCTTTATATTGCAAGGTAAAATCCCTACAATATTAGAGAGAGATCCCCAACATTCAGATAATCCACTATGAGCAAGGACTTGGCAACTGTGGGAAAGAAAAACTCTTTTAACCGGAAGAGCCCACTGCCTTATCGGGCTCAAGAATGGGCAACCATCTGCTGCGACCAGCTGGGGGATAAGTGGAAATTATAAAAGCTAGAGAAAGAAAACAAAAGTTAACAAAATGTATTTATAGCTTAGATAAGAAATGTTGTCTGAATGAAGAAACAAAGGGAAATGATGCCAGAGAGAAAAAGAAACACAAAATGCTCAAAAAGAAGCCATTACTCCAACAAACCTTCCTTATATGCCTGTACTTGGAAAAACAACCTTTCCTGCTGCTTCTTTTTTACAATGTATTTCATTTAAGGACAACAGAGAGAAGGAATACTTCAGTCCTTCATTTGACAGAGTGGTTGAGAGAAGAGCATCACTTCTCACCTCTAGTAAGAGACAAGGGAGCTGCTCTCAGCTGTCAGTTATGTCTGCTGCACCCAAAGTGATAGATCTCTTATGCAACCACAGATTTCGCCTCGGCTGGGCAGTAGTTTCATTTTTCAGCATGTATTTCTATAGTAGTGAAATGAGATATGAAGTTTATATGGATATAGTTTAATGTTGTATTACCTAACCTGTTCTTCTGTAACTGTGTGCTTGTGTTTCTGTCCTCCCTCACATTCTCCGAACAGCCAGAGCCCAGTTGAAGAATTCATTATTATCTCAATATTTAAAGCTATATGTTGACTCAGTGTTACAGTAATATGTGTGGGAAGAACACAGGTTCAGCGGCCATTGTTTGGACTATGTTTCTCTTATCCCCTTGCACTTACGGTGCTAGAATTAGACAAAAAGGGTTAAACATACTGAGCGGAAACACCTGATCAGTGAAATTGTCATTTTTAAGAAAATGTCTTAAAAAAATATGTCATAATAACTCCTGACTAACGTTTTCTCATTCAATGGGCTTAAAATTAATGTTTCTTTTTCAGTTTGTGGTGATCTGCAAATTGTGCTTTACAGTGTATGTGAATTTATGAATCATCCTTACCGACTGATATGCATTACCACCCTTGACTTAAGTTCTTTCCCTGCTTCTGTCTGATCTCTGAACAAAATTTCCAGGGGGCTCATCTCGTACTGGCATGTGGGCTAACCAGTATACTGAAAGTTGCCCAGTGAGCTAGGAACAGATCATTTTAACTCTGGGGGTTGGTCATATGGCCTTATGTCACTATATTTCAAAGAAACTTGCAATAATTATATAATTGATGATTTATATTTAAGGCGTCCTTATTGGAGATTGCAACTTGCAGGCATCAGCATCTATAAGTGAGCTGCTGTCACTGATGTCATATTACCTCATTTGAAGTGTGAATCTACTGAGGTGCCAGCAGCTGGAAGATTATAATGCAGTATTAGTGACGCATTATATACAGCTTAATGCTTTAGTTTAATAGTGACAAAGTTAATGTCAAATGTCATTTGGATCCCCCCCTCTCCATCCCCACACACTTGATTGTGACCACAGCTGGCAAATGCTCTAGCGATACTCGATGAGTTATTTGTTGACTTTTGGGGTATCACATCACCAGCTGCTAGCATCCCTTCTTCTTGTGCCTTTGTAGCCTTATTGTAGTTGCTGGTGTGCCTTTTTTCCTTTAAGTAATGAACAGTTGCAAAGAATGTTGCTTTGCTGGAAGTTTTTAAAGTAACCTCCTTTATAGCTAGTAAATTGCCATTGGAGACTGACACCCAGCTCTCGTTCTCAGACATAGCTGGGCTTGGTCATTATTGTGTATGCACGCAGATTTTTGTACAATGCAATACAATACAACTTTATTTATATAGCACATTTGAAACTGAAGGTACACGAAAGTGCTTCACAACAAGGTTAAAACATAAATCAGCTGGTTCTAACATCACATTTTTCTGCTCTGCTGGAGCACTTAAAGCACTTTAAAGAAGCAGTTTTTTCTATGTATGTATGTATTTGGCATGCAGACTGGAGCAGTCAAGGATCAAACCACTAACCTTCCAATTAGTGTATGACCTGCTCTACCTCTTGAGCTACAGCTACCCCATATAATACTGGTATTTTAATTATACCAGTATTATCGTGGACTTTATGATATGGCACAGCCCTAATAAATATCTTTATTTCTGAGGATTAAATCAGTTACAACTGACCACAGACTACAGCCCAGAACAGATGAAATATCACAACACAGTCTCAGTTCTCCAGTGTTCTAGTAGCGCTCTGTCTAGGAGTGGTCTATAAAATGTCCCTGACACATTTAAGAGACATGGATCACATCTTGAATACTAATTAATGTCTTCCTGCTTGTAGTCTGTATTGTACTTAAGACCTTTTATCAGTGCAGTGCAACTCTAGGCAAGATTCATTCATGCTCTTCAGCTACAATGGATGAGTCCATGGTTATCACTGCGTTATGGGATGCACAAATATCGTTGCAGTAGCCCTGTCCTGGTAAACACTTTAATGCTCTTGTCTAGTGGTGTGCGTGTAAGAGAGTCAACCATGTTTTTTTGTGAGTCATAGAAAACCAACCTCTTTCTGAGCTGGATAAAAGAATGAAATGAATAATAGGTTGTGTTTTTGGTGGGGGGGTTAAATAACACACCATGTTACATAATGCATTTACTATACTTCAAAATAACTAAAACACAAAGTACTGTCTTTGCCTTCGTAAAGCTGCTTTCAACCGCTTCCTTATTGACAGGGCGTGGCCGAAGCGGGTGGCTCTGCATGTTTGATTTGGCTGGTGTTTATGGCGGATGCTCAAGGAGGATCTCTCGCTTGTTACACAAATATGTAAACCAGTACACCGTGGAGCCACCTGCCCCTTACTGTACACTAATCATTATTCTTATCTGTAAATGTTCTCTAATATCCTCCTCCACTATCTTTTCCGCTTGCCTACAGACGTCACCTGGCACTTTCTCATTTGTACTAATGAACCTCAGACTCACGTGTGTCAGGATTTTCATACCTCACTGATGACGGAGAAGTATGTAAACATCAAGCTTCCATTTTTAAGTGCAGCAGGCGTGATTTGCACATTCACCAGGGAACAACATTGATTCATATTTCACTTTCCGCTGATGTTATTTGTGGTAGTACTTAATATGTGCAACATATGGGGGTGGGGTCTATGATGCAGGCAAACTGCAGAGACTTCCTACTACTGTTATAAAGACAACTTTTATCTAAGTTAATGTGGATAATGGAGACATTTTTGTAATTGAAGGATTTCTTACAAAAGCTGGTATAGTCATTATCTTACACTGTGTCCATTTACCTTCATTTATCTCATGGGAATTGCCCAGTTAATTTTACTGAATTAGTCATCAGCAGCAATTTATTTATAATTTATCTTTTTTCATCTGTGAACAGAGCAGATGTTGAATAATTCAAAGAAGTCTAGTCTTATTATGAAGGTCGTGCTGAGGATTGTCTGTTAAAGTGTGTGCATTTACGTGACAGTGAAGATGGGTGTGTTCCTCCTGCCAATGCAGAAAGCACAGAGATATGACAGAGGCAGCGGCAGCACAGAGAGCTGAGAGAGAAGGTCAGTGGTGTTACAGAGGATTTGAATCAGCTGTAAATTATGTTGTCATCTTGGCACAGGAACAAAACGTATCAATGAGCATGAATATGTTACATAATGAGGATGAAATGTAATGATTAATAGGGATTAGAATATTTCTCTGTGCTTTAGTCATTTCGTCTGTGAAATGTCAGAAATATCTATATTTTAAAACAGGACCTTGGATGAAATGCACTGAAACCAAGTCGTCGTCGTGTCTTAAAAGCGAGGAGTCTTACCACGATGCAGAGGCCTGAACAGTACATGATTATTTTAAGTTGCTGCCATGGCTCAGACTTGTTTCAGCACATACCATGTCAAAGCAAATATCCTGGTTAGATTTTTTTTTCCCGGCTCAGACTGTGATTGGTAGGTATTCACTGTTACTGAAAGGATTAGTTGCTTCTGGTCGAGTCACTTGGTAATAATAATTTGGCCCTTCCAAAAGTCACTCAGGTCAGCACGCCTGCCTATTTTCCTCACTTCCCATGGGCTGAGAATGATAACGACTGTTCTTTTATGTGGTATTCAGACTTGGAAAAAGCACACATTCTGAAGTAGAAGTACAGCTACTAGAATAAAGAAATACTCCAGTAAAAGTTGATAAAAATAATAATAGTAGATGGGATACAAACTTTAGTCATTTTTTAATTCTGATAGTTGTAAACGAAAAACAGAAATGTGTTTTAGAAAAACATCTATAAAACAAAAAAATGGCATAAATATTGATTAGGCAAATCTGAGATGGTCTCAGGGACAATCCAGCACATACTGTAACAGCAGTGTGTACAATGCAAGCAGGCAGGGCATAACCAAGTGGCCAGCATAGTGTACAGGAACATCTATGATAAGTATGGCCAGGAAGCCCCATGGTCAAAATGGGATAATAGGGTGGTTGAGAATAACGAGTTAAGACACCAGACATAGTAGTGGTGGACAAGCAGAGGAAGAAGACTGTAGTAGCAGAGGTAGTTACACGAAGTAATAGCAACAAGAGGAAGAAGGAACAAAAGATACTCGAGAAACCCGAGAAGGGAGCCAGAAAAGATGTGGACGGTAAAAGCAATAGTGCTACCCTTGATAATCAGAGTACTTGGAGTAGTGACCCCCAAAATGGGTAAGTCGCTCAAGCAGATTCCAGGAATGACATCTCTGCCCAGAAAAGTGCAGCCCTATCAACATCAAAGATACTGTGCAGGACCCTCAAGCTTGAAGGATAAAGACCACCCACAGGGCGAGTGGGAAATTTTTATATATTTTATATATAGCTATAACAGAACCGAAAGGGAATTTACAATGGAAAATCCCACAGTATCAAAGCCTGAAGGCGGCTCATCAGATCATAAAGTGTGACCACAAGCATGTTAATTGTTTTTTCACCACTGATAGAGCCATGCACCATGAATTTGTCCCCCACAGTCAGACTGTCAATGCAGAGTTGTAGAACGTCCTGAGGCATGTGAAGAACATTTGCCACAAATGACCTGAGATGTGATGTGTGCCCATGTATGCACCCACTCACTGTTTTGAGCAGTGATCGCAGTGCATAAGATATCAGGTCCTAAAACACATGCTCAGTGCAGCTTTACTACAAAGATGCTGAATGCTTAAAGCGTTTTTTGTTTTGGTTTTTTTTTAACCAGTTCCCTTTTGATTTAAAGTCATTACATGTCATTGTGACCTTTCTGAATGGAACTAGAAGTGTAATAGCTGATTTACTGTCTGACCTCTCACTCCAATAATACTGAGCCAGTCAACACATCTTTATGTGGTTGTCTTCGGTAGTTTGCAGTTGCACTGGAAGGCATATTTTAATCTGTGGTCAGTTGTTTTGCAGCTTTATAGGTAAATGGGACATACTTAACAGTCAGTTTATCAATCTTAAATTGACATTTTAGTGTGATTATCAGGCAGCGTTATCTTTCCAAGTAGATAATTGTGTTACGGACACACACATATGTACGCAAAATGTACAACAGCAACCTGATAACGATGCTCAACAGATGTGACGACTGTTAAGGAACCAGGGGAGATAAACGCAGGCAGCAGACTGTGTGTCTTACATCAGTGTTTGCACATACACTGCAGGTGGGCTGTTCTAAAGCAACATTTTTTATAAAAATAGGCTGCAAAGAAAAAAAACGCGTAATATTTTTAGCAAGCTTTAAAAAATGCAAGTGAGATAATAAGGAAAACATTTCTTCAACATTAATCAACATTAGTTCATCTGAAACAGTTTCTTATGACTTCATTAATTGACCTTTTTTCTTTTTCTATTGAATGTGTGAATTTGTCACATTGTAAAATGACACGTTAAGTAACTGCAGAAAGTACATTTTCTTTACTTTTCTTTATATTTTCAAATCTGTTCTATTTTATCCTTCAACTCCACTAAGTTTGAGGATTTAGTATAGCATTTTTAAATATAGCTAATAGTAAATTTTACAGATTCGGATAATAAAAAGTATAATAGATGGGATGTGTGGCATCAGCACCAATGCAAATGGTCTGTTTTGAGCAAATAGAGTGCTGACCATGAAGCAATGTTGTTGACTCACCAGTCATTGAATGTTCTTACCCTGATGCAGGGCTATCACAGAGAGACGGACAACCATGGGCAATTTAGATTCACTGGTTAAACTGAAACCAGATCCATTAATATTATAATTAAAAGTAATATATATGATTATTTAAGAACTTCTCAACAAAAATAATTACATCCCTCTGAACACACAACTTTCACATGAATCAACAGACACATTCATGCTCATGGTGTGAGCCACAGTCCTTAACACCAGTGAGTCATGAGCCAGACCATCTCAGCAAAGGCACTCTGAAATAGACTAAATAAGTACAAGTATAATATGAATCATTTTACTTTAATGCTGGATGTGTATGTGTGCGTGTATTTACCCATTACTGACTGCAGGTTGCCTTTGACTTCTGTCGTCAGTGTACACACTTCATAGCTGCTGATTGTTGACCTTACTGAGTGCATTATTATGCACTGCATTTTAAGTAATGGCTAAAAACTGTTTTATGCAAAGTAAGATGAGGTCATCATCTTTAGATGGCGTTGGGATGGTGACTCATGCAACAAGTGGATGTTAGTCATCACATCATTACAGCAACTCAGTTGGTCCTCAGGAGAAGTAATAACATATTTTTTGATAATTTTGCTCCAGTGATGTGAAATACCCCTACTTTCTGTTCTGTTGTGCTTTTGCTGTTGTTTTTCTGGGGGGAAAATACACGTAATTGTTTGCAACTCCTGAATGCATTACACATCTTTACTTGTAATATTTAAGTTCTTTAGATGATTCAAACCTTTTCTAAACTTCTGCTTCTGCTGTTTTCTCAAGTGGTCAGAATTTTGTATAAAATGTAAGAGTCTATTGAAAGAAAGCAATGAAAAGATGAAAGCAAGACAGCAGGGAGAGACGCATCTTTGGCATGTGAGAGGCTGATAACGGACCCATCATAAAAATCAAGCTGTGGCTTGATGATTGCATCTTCTTTTCTGAAAGCTTCCGCTTCTCTTTGATGTATCACCTGTCAGTGTGCATGTCACTGACAGTGCATTGCCTCTCTGATAATGGTCTCTTTGCATCTGTCTGTCAGTAGTTTCCAGCATCTATACTTTTTTATTATTTATTTTTTGGTAGTTTGTGTCAAGATGCCTGAGTGATTTCTCCATTATCCACTCTCCCGCCTGCCAGTTTATCTGCCCGCCTGCCTTTTCTGAGTAGGTGGAATTAAAGTGCCAAGCATAGTCATGCACTGCAAATGGCAGTAATGTTTTTGTTTTTTTTTCTGCTTTAAAAATAATTTGAATCAAGATGAACTGGGCCCTAAAATGCATATTTGGACACATTAAAAACGAGAACTAAAACAGAGAACCAATATGCATGAATCTTTATAAGTAAAATTTTGTGCAACTGTTGGCAAAATGTTACCAAAGTTAACTGAGAAGAAGGTTAAGGTTAGTGGAATTCCTTATGTTCCTTATGTTTTGCATACTTGTAGAGAAGTAAGCAAAGGGCGAAGATCAAAGATTTGGGCACTACAAGAGATTTGATGGCTCAGAAGAGTTTTATAAAGATCACTAACTTAAATTAGAGCTTAGACGACATTTGAGGAGTCACTCTGCAGTCGTGGGTTCCTCTACAAAGCTGCGTAGCATTCGAAATGTATTTGCTGTAACTGACACCCACAAAGCTGGAGAAGACAATTATACAACAAGGAGGTGTTTTTTAGCAGTCATAGTGAATCTTAAAAGTGACTGTTATTAGAAATATTGGAGCTCTGGTGCACTGGGCAGCAACACCTGCACATAGAAGAAAAGCTCAATAACAGGAGTTTGCAAATAAATATCTAAATGAGCCTGAAGCTTTTCCTGTATTCAGAAGTTAAAACTGAATTTTCCATCATCATGAGATAACATATGTTTGAATATAAAAAGGAAGAAAGCTACACCCCATGGGGGGAATTGATCATTTGTTGTTTGTGTTGCAGCCATTGACGTGAGGTACATTTCACCAACATCTTCTGGAAGCAAATATCACACTGTCTGTATTTTAAAGGTTCTGCTTTTGCAATGGTTTTCACAATCCTGGGACCTAAACGCCATCAAAAAAATCTGCTGCCAGACATTAGAAGAGTAATACATATGAGAGGCGCCCAAGAATCTAACAGAAGTGCAATGCTTTTGCAGGAAAAGTAGGAAAAAAAATCCCCCAAACAAAACTAGAAGTGAAATACTTCTAAATGCTACAAAAAGATTCTCCACGCTGTGATTTTTGCAGAAGATAGCGCTACTGAGATCTACAAAACTTTTCCTTTTAGGCTTTTTCCCATTTTTTTATTTTTGAAACTGTAAAAGACAGAGAGAAAAGTGTTTTGCTCAAAAAGAGCTTTTTTGGAAATCGACTCATTATTCGCACCCTGGGTTGTGACTGTAAATGCGCATGAAAATACCTCTTTGCTTGCGTGTCACAGTTTATGTTTTAGGGCTAAGATATTTAGCTGTGTTTTATATGAGTCCCAGTCCCCGCTAAATGAAAAGTATTGGGCGAGGGTTCACACCTGCCTGGAGATGTTTGTAATTAATGGCAAGCAGCTTTGCCACCTGCTGCCCTAATGTCACTCCGATCTAGAGAAGCGAGCCCTGAGGAGCACGATGAATATTTAATGATGACATGAAAGAGGTGGGGGGTGAATTGTTTGACTGTGGAAGCATCAGTCAACAAGCTATGAGAGACAGAGATTGTTAAGCAAGATAAAGCAAAGGAAGATGGTCATTTTGTTCTATGTCTGTCTGTCTCATTTTTGTGAGTGTGATATTTGTCAAATCTCAAACACCTTGAGGGACTTTCTTGTGGTTTAGTTGAACTCCAGAATGAACTTGTCAGAATTTGTTGTGGTGTCATGTGAAGGTCACGGTGACCTAACAAAACACATTTTTGATCTGCTTTGCAATTCAACGACAGGGGAATTATTATTTGTGTCATCCCAGCATGTGAAAATACCAAGAGACCAAGAGATAACCCTGACAGGGGACATGTGTTCAAGTCTGTGTAGATTTGGTGTATTTTTGTATTTTGTTCCATACTGAACTACGTTTTGTTTTTGATGATTTGGTTCATGCAACCAAATCAAGGAGCAACATGGGGAAATCAATATCATTAATAGCAAAGTAGTGATATCACAAATCTAAAATTTTTCACAAAAAATTGTTCTTGTTTTGCCTGAGCAATATAAGCTAAAGATGATGCATCAAGGGCAAAGTATGACTTTTTTTTATTTTATTTTTTTAAATTGGAAAAATCCTTCTCTTATAAGAGTCCTAGATATGAAATCCTGAGGCTTTACACTTCTTGGAATGCAAATCTAAAAAGTTAGCCAGGGAAAAAAAGTGCCTTAAGTTGATCTACTGGGACTACATGCCTCCATGTCGTGCATTTTAACCAGTGCTGTACTGACAAAATTGGAATTTATTCTTTGCCAGATAGATCCCAGGCTCTTTCCTTGATGTATTTTTGTTTTGTTCACCTGTGATTTTCCTCAGCACATTGAAGAAGCATACTTAATGGCAGCAGTAATAACAGTTTGCTGCATTTTGCAGGTTTTCATCTGAAATGCCCCCGAGGCCTTCTGCTCTTTCAATTAGTCTCAGTCTCGAACTTCGTCTGGTCACCCAAGTGGAAAAGTCAATAACAGCAAAGGTTCCCGTTAACCCACTGAATATATACAGTCACAGGTGCTTTAACGGGTGGACTTTTTCAATCAAAGTCATGCACAAAAATGTACTTCTTATTTTCAGTCATCTCATGTTACTGCTTCACTGCTTTGCAGACATTTGGAAGCATACAGGTAAAAACATTATTGCCGCAGCAGCTATGGCCTTGCTGTTAATTGTGCAAGGTCAGCAAGTTTAGCCCATCCATGAATGAATCCCATATTGTCTATAAGTTGCACAGTGTTTGTGTGTCTGGTGTAATGTGATTTATTGTGTTTTCTGTGTCTTCAAGAGGTTTTTCATTGCATTTTAATAAAAAGTCCAATATTTTTGAATTGTATCTTGTGGCTTAAAAATGCTGATCAAGCTCTACTCTGAATGTGGAGGAGAAGAAAGGATCTGTGTTCAGTTATGCTTCAATAACATGATATTTATAAAGCATCATTTATTCCCTTAAAAAGTTAAATGTGTGCAGTCAGCCTTAAATAACAGAGCTCTTGCTGTGCCCAATTCACTCACACTCCATTATGATGATTACACTTTACGCTGAGATACTAAGGAGTTACAGATTGGCATAAAGTAAATGTCAACGATGAAAGCTAGCCATGTAAACTTACCACCAGCTCAGTCCCCATTTTGACTTCTGACTTCAGAGCTGCCTTAATTTTCCGTGGAATAGATTCAACAACACGCTCAAAATATTCCTTAGAGAATTTCATTGAGGTACTGTTATGTAATTTACTGATTAGTTATGTGTGTCAAAGAGCGGCTGAGCAGGTGTACCTAATAAAGTGGCTGGTGAGTATGTATCGTCTTTTGGCTAATCCAGTGTGCTGAAATCAAATTTCAATTTGAACGTAATGTTGTGCTACACCGGTTTTAGCTGTATACATCAGTGACTTCTTTGTAGCTTCCACAACACAGATATAACTTCAGATGTGAACTGAAAAAGATGCAGCGATGACATGAAGTCTTCTATTTTACATTTACAAAGAGATAACTGGTTAAATCTTTGCCCTTTTGTAGCGGACAAACTTTTTGGGGGTTGCATGAGGAAAAGTATTCAGTGCAGAATGAGCCACTGTGGTGACCCCCTGTGAAGGAGGAAGAAACCAAAAGTATCTCTTTCTTCTGCTTTCTGTAATAGCAGGACTGGATGTTTTTGTGCAGCATGTGTGAGAACATGCAGCATATCTCTGTCAACATAACTCAGAGAGCTTGACAGCTTGGAGTTGAGTTGACTGTAGAGTCCTGCCTTTCTGTACTGTATGCCTACATGCAGTTTTTAGCTGATTACCCCAGGGATTTTATTTCTGGTGTCTGTTTTGATGGCAGGGGCCCACGTGCACCACATTAAAGAACAGAAAAATATTTGTTTCTGACATTGATGATCTTAACTTGAGTTCCAGTCACCACTGCATTCTACATTGATTTACTCTCTTTTACATATGGGTTGTATCACCTGTCTCATGCGTAACCTTTTTGTAGACATCATGCTCCTGTTAGCAGTCTCATGCTACAGTCATTAATGTTTTATTGGCTCACACTTCAGAAAGCTCCTCATACATTTGTAATTTATGATCCCTGTAAGGTGCTGTTAGTCATTCTGTACTAATGTGTACGTTCTCACTCATGAACCGTTGGGGAAAAGAATACATCCAGCATCTGACTGGTCAAGAGGTTTGCATTTGAAGACGTCCTCTGCTTGGAGGGTGATTGAAGCTGACCTAAAAAGTATAGCAAGCTTCTCAACTTCTCAAGCCTCCTGTGAGCCAATTGTAATTACACAGAGCAGAGCTGTGTCAGGCTGGAAGTTGTAGCTTTAGAAAAGTCTAAAGGATGGTGGAAACTGTGTCTGCCAGAGTGGGATTGACACTCTTTAATCTACAATACCTACATTTTCTGTCCCACAAAATGTGATTCTGTTATATAAGCTGCTCAAATATATTATATTTTATCCAGCTCACTGTGTTATTACATTCTGTTCTGCCTGATTTTTCCTATTAACAAATCCAACATAATTATCAGTGCAATCAAGCCTCAAGAGTAACCACCCAAAATACTCAGCCCAGTGTTATCGTGAGTCTTTTTTTATGGGTCACTAAATATTCATGAACCCTCCAAGCACATTACAGATAGTTTTTAGACACAACAACAACAACAACAACAACAACAACAGGGACGTGGTCCTTTGAGACTGATTCCTATCAGAAAACACTTACAAAGTAGCTTCAAGCTTGAGTTCTCCATGAATATGTATGGCGTTCCTTCTTTGTGACTCTCAGGGAGGTAGATCAACTGAAGACATTAACAAGGACCATATCTATTTCTAAGTGCCCTGCTGGAGGATTAGCAGCATCTAGTCAGGGCTGAATATCTTGGGTTTCTCCTCAGGGATCAGGGAATTAGAAAGTCATCAGCAACTCTCAGAATATCCCAGAGGGGATGATGTTAGGAGGAGGCTTTTCAGCATTGCCACAGCACCAACTGATATAATGCACATTGGCATAGTAGAACAATGAAGGGCATCTTGACCTCCTCTAGCAGACATTAACTCACAGAAAACAGAAATTCAATGTGAAGAAATGCAGTGCTGTGTCCTATGTCTCTTTATATTTTCCTTCCTAGTAGCCCGTCTTTCTTTTCGTTTTTCTTTGGACATTGGCTACTTTTTTAAAAAAATTCTTTGTTAAACCACTAAACACTGACTTATGAATCATTCAAGCATAAAAAAGCACCTAAATTGAAATATTTGCCCCTGTGACCACAGTAACAGTGGTGTTTTAATGCATCTGACACACACACACCATATGGCTATTTCTCTGAGGAAATTAATGAATGCACTCCTAGGCCACTAACTCTCTGCTAAAACCCACACTGTACCTCACAAAGAGAGCCATATGAGTAAAAAAATTAATGATCATGAAAGCTTCAGATACATATACCGGTAGGTAACATAAGGGATGACTTGCATGTTTAAAATAACAGAATTTTTAGTAACAGGAAATAAAAAAAACAGATGGAGTAAGAAGAATTAAAGTAATAAGAAATCATAGAAAGGGTTGGAAGGGAGGCATGATGTAAAGCTAAGTAGGAAATATAAATGAAAGAAAAAGGGATGGAGATGAATAAAAAATGAAGAGAAACATGGAAAAATTTGGAAGGGGGAAAAAGAAAGTAATTAAAGAGAAAATAAGTGAAAGAAGAGTAAAACAAGAGAAAAGTAAAATGTGGAGATGGATGCAAAACTGAAAGGAAATAAAGTAGGGAAAAGGAAACATTGGAAAAAGTAGGAAAAGTTAATTCCTTGGTTCGGTGTGTGTGTGTGTGTGTGTGTGTGTGTGTGTGTGTGTGTGTGTGTGTGTGTGTGTGTGTGTGTGTGTGTGTGTGTGTGTGTGTGT